>NC_058407.1:43969215-44210062 GCF_002201575.2 Neomonachus schauinslandi
CTTTCTTTCTTTCTTTCTTTCTTTCTTTCTTTCTTTCTTTCTTTCTTCTTTCTTTTCTTCACATTGTTTGTAGTTGCGTCTTAAATCTGAAGGTTCATGTCTTTCAGTGGTTTTGGACAATTTTCAGACATTCAAGTCTTCAAATATTGCTTCTGCCCCATTTTCTCTTTCCCTTTCTTTCAGGCCTCTTTTCATTATGAGATAAAGGATGTATGTTTTCACTGTTTCCCACATGACTCAAACTATTTAATGTATTTATATTTTTTCCAGATTTTCAGATTTAGCACATGTACCACCATCTTTCCTCATACAAATCTAGTCGTGTCCTATATATAGTTTGCTTTTAGTAATTTTAGTGACTATATTGCTTAGATCTAGAATTTCCATTTGATTTTTTTATACTCAAGTTCTCTAGTGATATTTTCCATTTTTAAACGTTCTACATTTATTTCTCTAGCTTCTTAAATATATTAATCATGGTTAATTTAAATAACCTGTCTGCTAACTTTTTTTTAAATCAGGATTAACTTAGGATCTGTTTTTATTGTCATATGGTCATATGCTCCTATCTCTATGCAGTCCAAGTCACTGGTATTACAGTATTATCTTCCCCCAGAGAGTGTTACCTTTATCCTATCCTATAATGGGGGCTCATATCTTTAATTCAATTTAGGATGAAAATAAATTAAACCCTCATACAGGTTTTGAAAAATTTTCATCTGCCTGTTCATTTTCACCTGCTACTTTGCTCTAGGACTTCCCCAACTGTTTTTTATCCTCCTACTTGAAAGTTATAAAAATAATATTGGATTAGTTTAGGTTCTTTCATTATAGGTCACAAATTCAATTCTGACTAACTTAATAAAAATATGTAGGCCAAAAGACACATGAAGGACCAGACTTGCAATAAAGGATAGGCAATATCCCATGAAATAGGTTAGCACTGGGTGGATTAATATTAGCAACTATTTAACCATCTGCTTCAACTGTCTTAATCAACCATAACAGTTTCTGATGTTTGCATCTGTTTCATTTTGTACAGGTACAAATTTGGGATATTCAAAAAAGGCCAGTTTTTTTTAGTTGGGATTAGTCAACAAGTTTGGTAGGAGAATATAGAAACTCTGAGAATATATATGTAAGACTCATAAATTTGGTTTCTGATCAACTAAGAAAAAAATAAGTAGAAGGGGAAGACACAAATGTTAATATTTCTTGGCATTATCTCATGATACAAATGCTATTGTGCGTATAGAACCATTGTACATTCAGGGCATTAAAGTAGAAAATAAAATCCCTATTATGTGAAGCCAACATTAAGTGCCCAGTCTTATTTTCAGAATGGCTAGTTATTTTTACTATTTCAAGATGGCCTCACTGGGATCCAAAATTGTATGACTTTGATGTCTATGAGAAGTTTTGTCTGTAAACATAAGAGATACTGAATTAAAAAGTTCATGTATAGTTCTTGATATGATAGGTTTCAATTAATCTACTAGAAAAATGATAATGTGAATATGTTATGCTAATATTTGGAAATCTAAAGAAACTTTTGTATTTTGCAGTATGAATCATGAAGTGTTATTGCTGGAAGGGACATTAGAGATCAAATAACTCTAACATATTATTTTACATTAATTCTTCTGCATAAAAATGCTGAGTCAGTATAAACTGTGTGTGGAATTCTGGTTTTACAAATTCTGAGATTGTTGGAGCATGATCTATTGGTTTAATCATATTTTCTTAATTTAGTAAAATAAATAGTAAATTTATGTCTTAATAGGTCTAATATGTAAATTTTCTTTTTTTATATGACCCTAGAAGTCCATAGAGAAAGCAGTTGAGCATTATCATTAGAAGTTAATATGCTGATAGTAGTATTCATTGATATGCATACCAATGTTGCCGATATTATAACAAACAAAAATCATGTAAAATAGTTGTAAACAATATGAACTTTTACATAGAAAAAGGATATTATAAATGCCCTAAATATTAGATATTCTAAATAATAAAGCTGAATAAGCAATATGCTATAGTCACCAAGCTTAGTCCTGAAGAACTCTGCTAGCAGAGCTGTAGACTTCATATTTGGCATAACAACAATAACAACACAGAGGATATCAGGTTACTTGTTCAAGATCATACTGCTAGTTAAATGGCAGCTATAGAGAGGGCATGTTCACTTCAAACACTGTGTTTTTTTCCAAACATTTCTCTCATCAGAGGGATGCTTTTTTAGCAAGGAACATTTATACTATATTATTATAGTGTGTGGATAAGAAGCACTTTTTTTTTTCTCTTTTGGAAAAGTTTATAGTCTAGTTGGAAGATGGCATATAAAGGTGGAATGTGTAAAACTACAAAAGGTAACATCTTCATAAGTGCAAATTAACAGTAAAAAGTGATGATGTAAGAAACGGCAAATTGTGCAAGGTAAATCAGGTACTTTATGGAGAAGGAAAACTTCTAATCAGGTTTTGAAGATGATGAAGATAAATGAGTGGAGATATTAGGGAAAAAATGCCATGATTAAAAACACAAAGGGAGGAATGAGTATTACTAAGAGCTTAGTAAAATGACTTCAGAGATGAGGATAGACAAGTATTTGAAGCAGTCGTTGGAGAGCTGGAAAGCCACTCAGAAGGCTTGTATTTGATAGAATAGGAAATACTAAAGCCAAGCTGTAGTTTTTGTAGGAGGACTATTGCACAATGAAAATGGATCTGAAAAGAGTATTTCAGGAATAATGAGTAGTATAATTAAAAAAAAAACTAGCATGTGCATAGCAAATTCACATTTTCATTCAATTTTCTTACTATCCTTTACAAGTACCATTTTGTGACATTGAGCGCTAATTGTGCTCTTACATTTATTTCTCCTTTATTCCATTTAATAATGGGACTCCCAAGTTTTAGTTACACACCATAACCAAGCAAAATATATTTCTTAGTTCTTTTAGTGTAGATGCATGCATGTACTCACTTTGAGCCAGTGGTATATGCAAGGAAATTAAATGAGGAACTTTTAGATCAGCACCTTAAATGTAAAGCCACCAACCACGGATTTACTTATTCACCTTCTTCTGGTCTCAAAGGTGGATATAGATGCTAGCTAACAATGATGAAATGCTCTAGGACAGAACACCTGGAGATGACAGAGCAAGATGAAAGGAATCTGGATGCCTAACTGACTTGCTGGAGTAGATCAGTTTCACCAGCCCTGGGATATTCACTTCTGTACTGTTTTGTGTGAAGTAGACTCCCATGTCATTCAAGGCACATATGTGGGAACCCTTGTTCCAGCAGTATAGCCTGAATACTAATATAGAAATTGGTACCTAGAAGTGGGGCTTTGCAGCAATAAAAATTAAAAATACGTATCATTGTCTTGGTATATGGATAGCAGGCAGAAGAAAGGATATGCTCTATGTTGGTATGCTTGTGACACTTGTCTTAAGGAAAAATATTTCATAAACTATGACCTGTAATAACTGGAAGTCACACCAAATGCCTTTGATTTTGTAGTTTGTAGGGGAAGAGAATGGAAAAACACAGAGTTCTAACTGTTCCTGCTACTTTTAGCAAAATTCTGTAAGAAAGAGATAAGCCCAGGCAAGAATCTGCCAGTTTGCAAGCAAAGGTGGAAGTAAGGGTCTCTCTGCCTGTGGTCTGTAATCTAAATTACTGAGAATCGGGAGACTGAGAGAGATGGAAAAGTCGATGTTTCTATATCCTAAACAGCAGGAGATAAGATTTTCACTCAGAGCCTTTCCTGATCAGACTTAGTCAAGAATCAAAAATATGATTTAGGGTATATCCTTCCAATCAAATCTATTGTTTCATTTGGCAAGCATTCCTGAATTGAGAGAGAGGGATGGGAAACTTAAAGGTGCTGATAACGGTTGCCCAGTGTTATGTAATCTATTATCTCAGGGAAAACAGAATGAAGCAAATAAATGACATAGGAGGAGATAACTTATGAGTATTGATGATCTGCAAAGACAATGGAGGACTCCTAGCTGATTTTATTTTTTAATAAAACCTATAATCTAAGAGTGATATCAGAGAACACAAATAGGTTTTTGTTTGCTTTTTGATCCTAAAGGTCATGTTCTATTGTTTGAACCTTATTTTTGCTCTAGAAATTATCTTCATCAGAGCCACATGAAGTGCTTGGTAAAATGCACACCTTGGGTCTCACTCAACAGCTGAAAAATCTGATCTCCTGCTTGTGAGCTGCTAACCCAAACAAACAAAAGCAAAAATAAAAACACCCACAAAACACCTTGCCAAAAAACCCCCCAAAAACCAAAAAAAATCTGAAAACACCAGTTGTCATTATGCATTCTAAAACTTTAAAGCAACTTTACACGTTTATTAAAATAAGTTAATAGTGAACATGAGAAACACATCTGCTTTATTTTTCTTTGCATAGTGTCAATGATAAGCATATAGTAACAACACATTTGATAAGATTGAAAATAAATAGATATTTTAAATATCCATTATTCACAAAAGTCTATGACTTATACTAGAGATTGTCAAATAACAGTATGAACATATCTACTTTTCTCAACGGATTACTAAACAAAATCACTTTCAGTTCTGCCTTGTTACAGCTTTCAGGAGAAAAATATGCCTACTTATTTAAAATATAAATACTTGGCAAAACAATGAAAAATTCTGAAACTTTTGATGAGAAAAACCACCTGAGAGAGAATGAAAGGGAGTGAGAGAGAAAGAAAAAAATTTATATAGCCTTTCCTTATGAAAAAGAATAATCTAGTCATCAAGTTAATGGCAAGAGATGCGCATAGTTACAAATGAGTCTCTCAAAAAAACCTTAACTTCTTTTTTCTTAAACTTTAAATAATGATATGAAAGTTAACCACTATGGCCTCGGTAAGTTGACTCAGAACGTTTTTGTTAAAATGCAGACTTATCTTTGAATTCAAATAATATTTTATTACCAAGAAAGAGTTAAGTTACAAAAGAACATGGATATGAAACATGTCTTTGAAGGACCAAGGTTAGGCATAGTAAATACAGAAATAATCTTTGCTGTTAGCACTCTATAAATCTTTCATGATAATTTTTGCCTGAGCTAATTTTTAATTGCATTAGCATGCCCTTGTGCAATATGTATATTAACCTGCACAGTTAACTCACTTATTAAGTCAAATATTACTTGAGATCAAAATATAACTTCTTATAAACAAGACTGTATCATATTAGAATTAAATATTAAAATGTCATTCCGGTCATCTCCTTGGTAAAATAACATGTGGTAGTTATATCAGGTACTTAATGGTTCCACCAAGAGAATGACCATATATCTTAGATCAGTTCTATATCCTCAGCTTTGGTGTAATTGCCATTATCATCCCACGGGTCATTTTTTAAAATTATTACACTGTTAAGATATTTCCCCTCTTAACCAAATTAAATAAAACATTTAACACATTTTTGCATTATAAAGAATTAACTGTAGTTTATAGTCAAATGACCACATATTTTAAGTATGTATTTATACTAATAGCAACTCTACTGATAAATTTGATCTGTGAGAATGGCAGTATCCACCTCCTTTGATTGCTTTTTTGAGCTATTTCATACCATTATAAGATCTGAACACCAAAAATACTCAAAAGGATGCCTCTTAAAGAGAGGTAGGTATCCTGGGGCGCCTGGGTGGCTCAGTTGGTTAAGCGACTGCGTTCGGCTCAGGTCATGATCCTGGAGTCCCGGGATTGAGTCCCGCATCGGGCTCCCTGCTGGGCAGGGAGTCTGCTTTTCCCTCTGACCCTCCTCCCTCTCATGCTCTCTGTCTCTCATTTAAAAAAAAAAAAAAAAGAGAGAGGTAGGTATCCTAAGCTAACCATATAAGGACGTTGAAGAAGTTAACTTGTAAACAAATACATGATCAACGATCACCAACGGGCACTGTTTGTTTCTATGAAAATGACAATATGACAGTATGTTAATGACTACCCTTTCTTCTTGGAAAAATACTGCAGGAGGAACAGTAGTGTTACATAAATTACAAAAAAAAAGAAGGAGTGGGAAGATAGAAAAGAGGGAAATTAAGTAAACGAATAGAGGGTAAAAAAATAAATATGTAATATTTGAAACAATATAGATTTGTTTTGATGAAAAGGGAAAAGCATCAGGTTGGGCTGATCAGAACAAGAAATTGAGCAGTGACGTGATCTACAGTGCAGTGGTTCTGGGGATGGCAACAATGGTGGTATTGCATACCACACTAAGTGAGCTACCTACTTAGAGTCATCCTTTCAGGAGGGGCTAAGGGGAAAAAATTTGATTTTATATCCAAGAACTATTTTTATTTAAATCTGTCTTAATTCTGGGATACTTGGGTAGCTCAGTAAGTTAAGTGTCTGCCTTCAGCTCAGGTCATGATCCTATAGAGCCCAGCTTAGGGCTCCCTGCTCAGTGGGGAGCCTGCTTCTCCTTCTCCCTCTCCTGTTCCCCCTGCTTGTGCTCTCTCTCTCTCTCTCTCAAATAAATAAATAAATAAATTCTTTAAAAAAAAATCTGTCTCAATTCTACATTTTTAATAAGATTATTATTTAATGTGGAAGTAATTTTTTAATTTTTAAAGCTTGAAATAGACTTTAGATGCTTTTTAACAGCACTCATAGCTATGGAGTAGAAAATAGTTCCTGACAACTTTTTTTTTCACTCTCTAAATTCAGGTTTTAGATTTTAAAAATTTTTTGCACCTCAGAAAAATAATGTGTACTTTTCTACCATATCTACAAAACAAGGCTCTTCTCCTAATTTTTGCTATGTATCCAAATTTGAGATCATTTTAAAGTTTGTACATAGTTCTAAAATTCAACATTTAATGGCATATTGCAGAAACAATCATTTAAAGTAAATAGCTTTTCAACTTTGAGGTGTTATTAACTTTAGAGCCTTTGCACATTTTTTAATGTAGTTGAAGCAATTTTCTGTGGGTCTCAACATCTAAAGTAATATATCATTTAGTTTAATCAACATGAATTCATATGCCTTTAAATTTAATTCACTGTTTCCCATATAATTGTTACCTAATTTCACAGGAATCTTTTTGTTCCTGCACTATGATAAAAATTCGCAAATTTATGAAGACCTTGCATAATTTGATTGCTCTGAGATCTTCAGAAAAAGTTATACAAATGATAATTAGAAAATCTTTTTTATTATTTAAAACATTTTAAAACCATGATATACTCATAAGACTTCAAAAGTTGTTATTCTAAATATATTTTTCAAAACAAAACAATGTCCCATCATATGATTTTTTGAAATCCAAATATTACAATCTCATTTGAATTGTCAATGCATTTCAAATGTGGGCATTGCTGTATTCCAGATAGCAAGATGGTCCCACAGAAACTTAGCAAGTCTGACTGACTCATCTCCACAGTCTTCGTTTAATAGGAACTTCTCTGTTTACTCATAGTGGTACTTTTTCATTAATGGAGTTTGCTTGGCCTTTGGTGTGGTATTACTAACCATAATGACCTTCCTTGTCTAAACTAGGGGCAAACAGCTTTTGTACTAGTTCCATGACTTATTTCTTGGATCATCTAATGGCATTTTGTTCTAATTCAATGTGGTTGATCAGCCTCTTCATAGATCTGCAGACTAGCACAGTTTAAGCTTGATACAGAGAACAAAGAAAGCAGATCCACATGAACAAGTAATTACCTAGTTCTTTATAAGCATTTGCACGGAGTTTCCTGAATTCTGTCTCACTTGTTCATCATCAAAAATCCCTGCAATTCTCAGCATTCAGCCATGATTTTAGTGTATGGTCATCAGATTTCCAGATAAGCCAACATGATGTCAGAAGTCACATAGTCGCACTAATTGTGAATTCCACTATATGTTATACATATCGTTAAAATCTTTAAGCAATATTTTAAATGTAACATTACACATTTTAAATTTAACATATACCTGTGACGCTGAGGTTATTTACCAATAGAGGACCAATTTCAACCCCAAATTATTGTCTTTAACATTTTTTTCACCTTGTTGAGGGATTTTCTTTTCCCAAAATATTAGACTTCTATACTAGAGTTTTTTTCAGTGAACATCGTAGTTATGAAACTAAAGCAATAGCAGAGGATCATAATGTTAATAGTACATTTATGTCCAAACCCTACAACTGTGTGAGAAAACAATACCTAGAAGTAGATACAAAGTGTGTGAACCGATACAGTCATCAACAAACAAAATGTGTGAGATGCTCTGAATCTAAGAAATTTGGATCATCACCTGGATTATTTCCTGCTTTTATTTTCTGAAAGTATGACCATCCCATCTATTATATGAAGACATATAATAGACCGTCTACATTTGAAATTGCTATTTGTATAACGTAAATAATAATTCCAGGTAGCAGAAGTTAAACACGTTTATGATACTGGTTTATAGCTCATGAGGCAGTTAGGACACTTGCACCTGCTGTATTTTCATCATTTGCATTGTCAGAACCCAGTGATACAGACAGCTACACGTGAAATGAACTCCACATAGTAGAGTTGTGTGAGAGAATCAGCAAGGGGTTTTTCAACTTATTGAACAAGTAGATTTAATACAATAATACCTGCCTTATTTCTTCCCATAGGCCTATATTTAAAGAAAACTTGGAGAGAATGAAAAATATCTTTACCAATGCTCATGGCAAGCCTATCCCAAACATCTGTGCAGCCCAGAACAAAAGTGAAAATGGAGTCTCACAAATTGTAAGTCTAAATGTTAAAAAGTTATGAATCAAGCTGAAAAACTGTAAATAAAAGATGTTCTAGCTTTCTACTTGACATACACATACTTTCATAATGCTCTGGAAGACCATGTTTGGCTAGTCTTTGGAGTTCTGTGCCAGAATCTGGCCTTTCAAAAAGTGGCAACTCTGGGCTTCTACCTACATTATGTTCGACCTTCCATCTTCTGTCTTTTCTTCCCCTTCACTAGCGGCCTCTCTTTTTTTTCCCCACTATGAATGGCCCTGAATTCTGGGGTTTTAGTTCCCAAAGTGATGCCTAGGAACAAGAATGCATGTTCCAAATGAGCACAAGCTCTTGATCTTCAAATTCCTTACTCCAAGGACAGACTCAGAGTTGGAGCAAGTGAGGACAGGACCCTCTAAAATGAAGGTACAGAGTGAGGACCCCATTGCCCTGGTTTAAGGTAGAAATGTAATGTGGATTTTTTAATCTGCTTATAATTTTTCTTCAAGGTATTTGGATCCTGGATTTTATAGGATATTGCTGAATTGAGATCAATTTTTATTTTTCCTTAATTGAGAATTCATTTCTTTAGAAAAGCTTTAGGTTCATAGCAAAACTGAGGAAATGAACAGAGATTTTCTATTTAGTCCCAGCCTCTACACATGCATAGCCTCCCCCATTATCCCACACCAAAGTAGTACTTCTGTTCCAAGTGATAAAACTACATTGCCATATCACAATCTTCCAAAGTCCACAGTTTGCATTATGGTTCACTCTGGCATTGTGCATTCTATGGGTTTGGGCAAATGTATAATGAAATTTCCATCATTACAGTGTCATACATAATACTTTCACTGCCCTAAAAATTCTCTGTGCTCTGCTATTTCTCCCTCCTTCCATCAGTCATTGATACCACTGATCTTTTTGCTCTGTCCTTATTTTGCCTCTTTCCAAAATACCATATCGTTGGAATTATACAATATGTAGCCTTTTCATATTGGCATTTTTCACTTAATAATATTCATTTAAGTTTCCTCCCTGTCTTTTCATGGCTTGATAGCTAATTTCCTTTTAGTGCTGAATAATATTCCATTCTCTGGATGTACCACAATTTATTCATTCACCTACTTGAAGCCCATCTTGGTTGCTTCCGAATTTTGGCAATTATGAAAAAAGCTGCTATAAACATCTTGTGCAGGTTTTTGCATGGACATAAGTTTTCAACTCCTTTGGGTAAATACTAAGGAGTGTGATTAATGAATTCAATGGCAAGAGTATTTTCATTTTGTAAGAAATTGCCAAACTGTCTTCCAGAGTGGCTGTACCACTTTGCATTTCCACCAGCAATGAATGAAAGTTCTTGCTGTTTCACATCGTTGCCAGCATTTGGTTTGTCAGTATTCCAGATTTTGGTCATTTAATAGGTGTGTAGTGGTAGTTCATTGTCGTTTTAATTAACATTTCCCTGATAATATATGATGTGGTGCATCTTTCCATATGCTTATTTGCCAACTGTATGTCTTCTTTGGTGAGATATCGCTTAAGGACTTTTGCCCACTTCTTTTTTTTTTTTTTTTAAAGATTTTATTTATTTATTTGACAGAGAGAGAGAGATAGCGAGAGCAGGAACACAAGCAGGGGGTGTGGGAGAGGGAGAAGCAGGCTTCCTGCCTAACAGGGAACCCAACGCGGGGCTCCATCCCAGGACCCTGGGATCATGACCTGAGCTGAAGGCAGATGCTTAACAACTGAGTCACCCAGACGTCCCTTTTGCCCGTTTCTTTAATCAGATTGTTTATTTTCTTAGTGTTGAGTTTTACGAGTTTTTTGTATATTTTGGATAACAGTCCTTTATCAAATATGGTCTTTTGTGAATATTTTCTCCCACTCTGTGGCTTGTCTTCTCATTGTCTTACCAGTGTCTTTCATAGAGTAGAAGTATTTAATTTTAATAAAGTTCAGCTTATCAATTCTTTCATGGATTGTGCTTTTAGTGTTGATCTAAAAAATTATTCCCATACCCAGGGTCATCTAGGTTTTCTCCTATGCTATCTTCTAGGAGTTTGTAGTGTAAACTCCTGACACCTGGGGATTTTTTGGATTTTTTTTTTTATTTGCTTTTTTTTTTTGCTTTGTTTTGTTTCTATTGTAATGGAAGTGCCTGATGTTAAGCTTTTGATTACTCAGGCATCCACTTCAAAGACAGTTATCTTGAATAAACACATTGCTAGCCACAAGACTAGATAAAGAGTTAGACCATCCCACACCTGAAGTTTCCTTTGTTTTAGAAATCTCTGGTTGATTTAGGTAGCTGACATTTGGCAGCTTATTTTTCCCTTTCCAGCTTTAATTCCTGCCTTTATGTTTTAAATTCACCCTTAAACAGTGAAACTGCAAAACCCAAATCATCCCACCTTCAACCCCAACAAAAGTAGATCCCCTGACCCACATCCTTTCTTTTTCTCTTTTTACCCACAACCTCACTGTGTGGTCCCAGGCATGCCATGTAACTCCAGGGCTTGTGAGTAATAAACCCTTTTTTATTTGTTTGGTTTTTGTTGTTTTTGTTGTGTTTTTTCCTCAAAGTTTCCTAATGGTTATTGTTGAAAGTACCTTGTAATCATAATAAGAATCAGAAGGGGTGGTGAAGCCACAACATTGGTTTCAAAAAAGAAAATGTTTGTGGATGCCCTGGTGAATGCCTCCAGGCATTTTTAGCTGATGGTGTCACTATGGAAAGGCTGAGACCAGCACAAAACAGTTTTATGGTTTTGTATTTTACATTTAGGTCCATGATTCATTTTGAGTTAATTTTTGTAAAGGGTTAAGGTCTGTGTCTAGATTCATTTTTTTGTTTGTTTGTTTTACATGTGGTTGTACAGTTGTTCCAGCACTATTTGTTGAAAAGACTATCTTTACTCCCATGTATTTGTCAAAGATGCATTGACTATTTTTATGTGGTCTATATCCAGGCTCTCTAATCTGTGCCATGAATCTATTTGTCAATTCTTTTGCCAATACCACACTTTCTTGATCATAGTAGCTTTATTGTAAGTCTTAAAGTCAGTTAGTGTCACACCTCTAACTTTGTTCTTCTCCTTAAACATTGTGCTAGCTATTCTGGATCTTTTGTCTCCGTATATAGACTTTAGAATCTGTTTGTCAATATCCACAAAATAACTTGCTGGAATTTTGATTGAGATGGCATTGACTCTATAAATCATCTTAGGAAAAACTGACATCCTGACAATGTTGAGTGTTCCTGTCCATGAACATGGAATATATCTCCATTTATTTAGTTCTTTAATATTTGTATATTTTTGAGTGTAGGAAAAAACTGTGCCACATACTTAAAATGCATAATTTTGGCTTTTCTCTTCAAATTTCTACCTTAATTGAATTCAACATTTTCCCTTGTTATGCTGCACCGAGATTCCAATGAGTATTGTATCCATTTAGCTCTATCTTGTCTACATTATTGTTTATACTTGCACTACATAGTGGAAGGTGATTTTGATGATTCTTTGAAATTTAGACAATTCTTTTAAAATCCCACATCTGGGGCACCTGGGTGGCTCAGCTGGTTAAGCGTCTGCCTTCGGCTCAGGTCATGATCCCCAGGGTCCTGGGATCCATCCAGTCCCACATTGGCCCCTGCTCAGCAGGGAGCCTGTTTCTCCCTCTTCCTGTGCTGCTCCCCCTGCTTGTGCTCTCTCTCTCTGGCTCTCAAATAAATAAATAAAATATTTTAAAAAATAAAAAAATAAAACCCCACACTTATTAGCTATGTATAAGCTGCTTAAGTTTCAAAGCCTCATTTTCCCACCAGTGGAATGTCAGTAATACTAATAGTAGTAATTCTTATTTTTTTAATGACAACTATTACATACTTATAGGATTGTTGTGATAAATAATGTGATAATGTGAGGTATTTATTAAAATGTCCTACATATTATAAGCACTCACTAAATTATACTTTTTCCACTTTTTCATTATTAATATTGGGTCCTTTGTTCTTATTATTGTGATTTAGGAACAGTTTTACTTAAAGTAGAAAGTTTGTGGTAGCTCTAAGTTTGATACAGTTTCGTAGATTTTACATTGAGAGAGCCATGATTCTAGTTATTGTAAAATGTATTAATCAGAGTTTGTTTTTACTATTTGATGAAAGTTTCTCATTTGTGTATTTAATTGTGAATATCTTATGAACCAATTGCTTCAGTTTAGGATGATGGCTATAAGAAAACCTTACCAAAAAAGCATATTTTCCAATATTTTCCATATTTTCCATTCCATATTTTCTCCTCTGGTAGGAGAGGGTATGTCTGCATATATTATAAGACAGTTTTTGCTAGACTTCTAACTTTGTACACTATGCCTAAACCAGTATCTTCCCCCATGACAATTCATAAGCAAGACACGAGCATCATTAATAAAGCAAATAAAATGTATAAGAATATTGAAAATAGGGGCGCCTGGGTGGCTCAGTCAGTTGAGTGTCTGCTTTTGGCTCAGGTCATGATCTCTGGGTTTGGGGATCGAGCCCCATGTCAGATTCCCTGCTTGGTGGGGAGTGTGCTTCTCTCTTTTTCTCCCTCTGCTTCTCCTCCCTGCTCATTCTTTTTCCCTTTCTCTCTCTCTCTCAAATAAATAAATAAAATCTTTAAAAATATATTGAAAATATATGCAGGTAAATTTGACCAAAAGAATCAGAATTTTTGCTATCAAAAAGGCTTATGTCTAATTTATTTCAAATTTTTAAAAAATTTACAAACGAGCTTAAAAACTCAAACCCAAAGAGATCATATCTGGAACATGCACAATTGTTTAACCAAGATTTTATGTCCTCAATCAAATATTTCATAGAAATTATTTTAACATTGTTAATTATTTATTTCTAATTGTGTTTCTCTATAATGTAAAGGAGAAAAAATATGAAGACTAAAAGATCCATGAGACTAGGTATTCTTTATAACACATAGTCTCCATCTAGCAGCCCAATACCTTTAAAATGTATTCCCCATTAATATAAGAAATAAAAATGTAGTAGAAATGATATTTTTAAATAAATAATTTAGTACTTTAATCTTAACTCCATTTATTCTCAGAAAGTTATTATTTTATAAAGCAGATTATTATGGCTTCCATTTTAAACCTAAAAAAAAAGGGGAAGTAAAGCAATTTTAGAATTTTGTTAATAGCAAAGATCATAGAACATGGTCTGGCCCAGTGATGTACTGGTAAATGTTTAAAGTAGTATGGATTGGGGTGGAGTGGATCTACTTTTGCCAGTTTCCATGGTGTAAATACTCCCACCATGGACAATTCTTAGCTACCTACATGCTGCCAGTTAGAAGGTAAAATTTTTGGAAATTTAGCAATTAGTCTGGTGATCCAGTATGAGTCATTTCCATGAAATCTACCCCTTTGGCCCAACTTTCTCACATGTAGGTGATTTCATCTGCAATGCCAAAATGTATATTCTCATAAAATATTCCTTGTTTGTGGGTTGCTTTAAGCGATGTATGAGAAAATAGTTTCTAGTGTGTAAAATACAAATCTTAGTTGTCAGTAACTTTTTATTAATAATTATATAAATTAGCTATATGATTCCTTACACTACCTTGTTTCACAGAAACAAAATTTTGAAAACAATATATGAACTCGTATTTATTCTATGAATTATAAACACAATTTAATCTAAAAAACTAGAAAAAAGAGAAATAAAAAAGAATAAAGTGGTTAGTCTGTGGTAAAGAAATAGCTGCCATTTCTTTAATAGTTTGTGATAAATTTTGTGGGACCTTTAAATAGAGTTGTAAAAATGGTTATCTTTTTTATAACATGGGGGAAAGTGACTTCAAATACATTTTTAAACACAGCAAGAGACTTGAAATATTTATGTATATAGATAAATATACACAATCTTGTATTTATTGGGATAAAATATAGAGTGGCATCTCGTTTTAAAAAATTGATCTGATTTTGGATTTTCAGATTGAAAGTGAAAGTGGTTTAGCTTCTCTGTTAGGATTAGCAAATGTGGCATTGCTTTTCCATTAGGATTAGCTGTCAACCATCAGCTGTAATACTAGAAAAATCACAACTCTACTCTGAGCAGGCCCAGAAGATGATGCCAGGAAGTTACTATCAGGTTCTATCCAGGTGTGCAGAGCCAGAAAACTTTACAAGGAGGAAAAAACCTCTGTTGGGTGTTTGGCATGAACAAGTTTGCATTACACTTCCAGTGAGATAATTTTGATCTAACTTATTTCAACTGATGAAATATTATAAGTTTTTCATTTCTCTTTATCTAAACTGGGCTCTTTTGCAGATAGAAACATCTAAGATTGGTTGTCTTTGCAAATACAAAAAGAATCCCCTAAAACAAAAATGTCATTTCTGTTCAGGCTTCTGAGATTTGAAACTCAATATTTGCTTAAAATATTACCGTGTGACTCAGAAATGAAATATTCTAGACTTTTCTTAAATTATATATAAATAGTTGTACATACATTATCTTTATGTCAATTTATATGTCTACATGTATATAAACACATATATTAGTGTATGTATGTATATTAGGATATGTATTTCCAAAGCTAATTTTTATTCAGCAAACATTTGCCGAATATTTAGAATTTTCAAAACATTGTGCTAGGAGCTGAAAAGAAAATAAAGGTGAATAAAACGATTGGGGGAAAAAAAGGATTTTATCTTCTAGTACAGAAGACTGGCACATACTTGGGAAATGAGATTGATACTCGAGGTAGGGGGTAGGAAAGGAGGAACATTGAGTATAAAATGGCTGAACTAGAACCCAATTTATTTATCAACCTAACTCAGCAGATTGTTTGTGGGTAGACCATTCTACTAGGTCTGGTGAGGGTAGAACAGAAAGTTTGTACTGTTAACCAACAAAAAATAGCTGAGTAAATTTAGAGATCAAAATGACATTATTCATGGATTGCTGAATCAGGAAGCCTCCCATCCAGCAAATGGAAAGGAGCTCCGCCCAAATGTAGAAAAGGAAAGGTTTTTAAAGGTGGTAAGGGGGTAGAAAAAAATGTATTAGCAAAGAATGCATTGTTTCAGGCATGAGACTCCATTTGGGGCCTGTTATTTCTTTTTTAACGATGCTTAATTTTTTTTTTTTTTTTTTTTTAGAGAGACCCTTCACCAGACATGGGTAGGATGTAATATAATCAGTCATTGGGCTAAACAAGGGATAAAAGATTACGAATGGAAATTTTATAATACCCATTAACCCTTAAAATGTCCATTTGCTATCGCAAATTCAGTTCCAAGAAACTCCCCTCGCAGCACCCCCAAGGAAAATGAGAAAAAAATGGCATATTTTTCCTTCTGAGAATATTCAAAAAATACATTGTTAAAATATGATAAAATTAGAAACCACCTACCTAACTGTCCAAGACAGGAAAGTTGTTAAATGACATATGTTACACCCATTGTAACAGAATTAGTTGGGAAAAATAACAATGATTTTGTTTTAAAACATATTTAGTAATATGACGCAATGTTCATAATAGATTATCTTTTAGAACAGTGCATGGAATAGTCAGCACTCTGTATAAGAACATGCTGATTGAACACCTTAGACATAGCTGCATTTAAAAACAATTTTGTTTACATTTAAACCAAAGTACTACCTAATGATTTTCTTTTCATTTTTGATGGATATTAAGTAGCACATACATGATTGGTAGTTAATATCTCATACATAATATTTCACAATGTTTATCTGTATTTGTAGTATTGGATCCCATAGTGATGTGGGTTGTATATGATTTCAAAATCAAACCATAACTACACATAAGCAATAATTGCCAAATCATAGTTTGTTATCTTGTACCTCTGACGTGACTGTGTGAGGGAAATGAGAACGCTCTCTAAATTTAGATCATATTTCCACCATGGTGAGTTGATTATTTAGAGGTAAGCCCAGTAGCGAAAAGGTAGCCTTAGGTAAGCAGTATGTCACATCTCCTGTTTAGATGGTTAGAATTTCCAAGTACTGAATAAACTGTAATTGAAGTTGTGACTAACTTCTTTTACTTTCCTAAAACAAACAAAAATCTCTCTTGAAAGTGTTTCCTTCAATTTTGGACCTTTTTATGCTCTCCAAGGCTTTTATCTTCTCTTCCTTGTTTCTATAAGCACCTAAGTCTTCCAGTTGCTTCAGTGAAGGGGGAATATAAAGCAGCAACACTTAGCAACATAATAGATAAACACATTATTATTTGTTGCCTCAGATGATATTTGCAAGATATGCAAAGTCTTTTCTTTTTTGTTTGTTGATGCGTATTTCTGTAGCCCTAAAGCCTCCCTTTATATAAACAGCCGTCTGGCTATCGTACTACAGATCAGGCTTTCCTTAAATGTCATCAATCCCTTACTGAATGCCAAACAAATATGTTTTTCTGGCACAGGCATAAGACAGAGTCAAAAGAAAATATCTGGTGATATTCGTAAGTTAATTTGTCACTATATAATTATTTATAGTACTTTGCAAAGCCTATCTAAGCACAAGTTTTAATTTAAAGACATAGTTGACCCAAGTCCCTTTAGCAGAGAAGCCCTAAAATGCAGGTCCAATGTAAAATTAGTCAATGAAATTTACCTGCTTTTGTACTTAGTGCCTCTTAATATTTTGAATTTTATCTAGATACTCTATGACTTTGACCACTAAAGTTGGGTACCTCTGATCTAACATCAAAGCAAGGCATTTGCTATCACTATTGAAAATATTCTTCTGAAGCTTTCTAAAATGTTATACTCAGAAAAAAAAAAAAAAGATTTCAATAGCTCTTGGCCATGGCTAAGAGTTTTTCTTTCCTTTTATATATTTTTATCAACTCAGCTATCTTCATTTTATATACGATAGAAAGGATAAGATTCAAGGGTGACCCACTTTGCACCTGCTAACAGGGGAATGTGAGATGGGGCCAGAGACAGCCAGGAGGTAACAGGTTCCTTTCAAACCAATAGAACCTAAACTAGCTTCTTACATTTAATCCATTGCTTTTGTACCAGTTCCCTTCTAGGTAGGTATCTCTAATAATACATTTAAAACAGGACAATAAGGGCACCTGGGTGGCTCAGTTGGTTAAGCGACTGCCTTCGGCTCAGGTCATGATCCTGGAGTCCCGGGATCGAGTCCCGCATTGGGTTCCCTGCTCGGCAGGGAGTCTGCTTCTCCCTCTGACCCTCCCCCCCTCTCATGTGCTCTCTGTCTCTCTCATTCTCTCTGTCTCAAATAAATAAATAAAATCTTTAAAAAAAAAAACAGGACAATAACTTTATCAAATAATTGCCTCTAATTAGAAGGTCCTTGGTATACATAGTTTTCCAGTTCTTTTCTTCAATAACTTCTGTATTTTGAGCTGGTCTTGGAAGTGACCCCATAAACAGCATAGCTGAGAATTCACAGTTAGGAGTCTTATTCAGCCAAATTAATTAAGTGCCATTTCCTTCCAGGAGGAAACTAGCTGCTTAGGTAAATATATTAATTGAGTGTTTGTTTCTGTTTATTGTAATCATACATGGAATCCCTTGGCACAGTTACATCTTGTTCCAAACCGTCTTTTAAATATTTCTTTCAGATATTTCAGTCAGCTTTTGAAGATACCTATAATTTTCTCACTCATAAATAATAATTTATGATATACTTCTCTTCCAAATTTACTATAGGCTTACCAGCTTTATATTACTTCTTGGCTTTGAAGTAATTTTAAGAGATTGTTGATCTCAGAGCAATTCTGAGTGCAATCGTTCATACAAAGCAGGACTTGGGTCAGTTTCCTGAGTTCCTTGAAGTTTGGTGACTGACATTACTGAGCTGAGTCTACCATGATCCCTCAGAGAAGGCCACATCACAGGTACTGCACTATATGAAATAGGGTGTACAAAGATAGATATGACATGATCTTGCCCTCAATAGAAATAAACCACAAATAACATGAAATAGATGTGAAAGATGCATTAAGAGGGGAAGAAAAATGTTTCACAGGAGCACTACTGAACATTTTAAAGTTGGACAGGTATGTGAGAAGAAGAGTGTGGTAACTGTATTCAGAATACAGGGAAGGCTGAGAAATTTAATGACATGTCGAAGAAATGGTCAAAATCCAGTTTGGCTATTATATCTTCCCTGGGCACCTAAGTATATACAATAACCAGTAAAGGTGAAGAGTGTATTTAAACCCAAACCCTGAAACACTACTAATTCCTATCTGGGAAGTTTGAGTTTTAGCATGCAATGAGAGTCTTAGAAGGTGTTCAAGCTGGTAAGAGATATGTTCAGAAATATGATTTGGGATATAATCTAACTGAAATCCTAATTTGTCTTTGGCAACATCAAGGGATAGTTTCCTGAGTAATGGCCATACTTACTTCACCTACCCATCCTTCATTCATTGCATCATTCAAACATTCAAAAAACATTTATCAAGGGCCTAGTACCATATTGGTAATATAATATCAGTTATCTAATCTGACTGATATACTGTATTTGTTACCATGGTATACAAAGATGAATTAGACGGGATACTATCATTAGTAGATCCAGAAGATAAGACAAGAGAGTACATAAATAACTATAGAGTGAATTTCAAGAGAGGTAGGGATCAGGGAAAGATTCATGAAAAGGTGGGCTAAGCATTGATATCAAATAAGTTATGTCTTTATGAGATTTATTTTACAGATGATCCTAAAGAGAAATACTCTATAAATATATAAATTGTTTGATTTGAGGACTTCTAAGTTAATCTACTACCCCCAAAGTACCTGCTAGAGTTGTTAGCTTCAAAAGTTCCTATTTTGCTTTAAGAGAAGAATCCCACCCAATTATCTCAAAGTACTTCAGAGGCCTTCAAGCCATGTCAGTGTTAATTTGTGATGGGTCATGAGGCTTACCTTTGGGCTACTCGCCTTTATAATATCTTAGTGTAAATGAGGTTATCAGATCACATTTTTTTTCCTTAATCTTACACAAGAAGAAATTGGAATTTTGATAAGATAAGGATACCAAACGGTAATGTAGATCATAGAATCAAAATGAGGAATATGATGCAGTGAGTGGACCTGAAAGGCTAGCAGGAAGCTTGCAGGTGATAGAACACTAGTCAGGGACCAGGTAAGTGAAAGTTAGGAGAAAAGGTCATCGAAGGAGGAAAGATGGAGATCCTGAAATCGAACTAAGCCAACCTCACTGTCTTGCTCACCAGGGTCCTACTCAGGACTAATAGTCACTGGGCAGGTACCAATTCAGTTGTTTATTACCAACATCTGTTCTGATTGGCCAGTGTCTGTGTGGTGTCATTAAATATTCTGGTTCTACTTCAAACCTACATGGTACCTGTGGTTCATATTGATAAATATTCTAGTGCTATTCCAAGCGCATATTTAAACTAAACTCTTCATGCAAAACCCAAAACTTTTTTTTAAAAAACCTACCATCTGATTAAGTCATGATATTTTTCTCTCCTTGAAATTCTCATTTGGTTTTAGGAGATTATAGAGGAAAGCTCACCACAGCAACTAGTTTTAGAGTTTCTTACTCCATCCAATCTTTTCTTTCTGGTGACTGGCTCATTTCCCTGTTTCACAGTTCACTGGAGCCCTTTGTGGTCACTGAGTCCCATCCATCTTATTTTGGGTTGACTTTGTGAATCTCACATATTTAGAGTAGATGTAGGGATAAGTAGAATCTGGGAACAAAGGTTTTACACGGAATAGGCGTGTGACACCTAACAGCAGATTTGACAGGAATGAAGGACACAGCTTTGGAAGTGATAGATATGATAAATATAGCACATCTTGTGACCTTGCAAAGAAAATATTAACAGTTTCTATCGCAGCACAAATAACATCGATATATATTTTCAGAATATCATATTCTTAATTAATACATATCAGCATCATTTTAAATATATTTGATTTCATGTATGTGTTTGTTTAGAGTTAAATTTTTCCAAACTTGTAAATCCTGCATCCCCCTGCTTCCATATCTTTCCAAACTTTAACTTACATCTCTTTCGTAAGCTTATTTTTCTCCTTTCATCTCTCTGACTTGTGTATTTTCTGATTATGTCTCTTTGGTTTTATATTTTATACTAGCACTTATTTGAGGCTTTTAATCTTCAAAGCTCCTGAGAACATTACCTAATTTATCCTCCCCACAGTCTTATAAGGAAAGTCATTATTAGAATTTCTACTTTTATATGTGGGGAAAAAAATAAGGCAAAGGTTAAATGACTTATCAAAAATCACAAAAAGTGAGTTGCAGACCGTGCTGAGATTCCTGTGCTTAATCACACTGCTCTTGTATCTTCCTTTTTGGTATTTTCTTTCCAGTGTTCTGCATTTGCTTTGATGTTGTAAGTTTTATTTTTTTGTAGTTCAGTCTCTCAAAAACAACAGTGAATTTCCTTTTTTAATAGGTTTTTTGTCGATTGTATATTTTCCATTTTCTCAATACTTGTTTTTAGCTTGTCCTCTGTGTTTATTCATATTTTTGTCTTTTACAATCTCTTCATATTCTTTTTAACCTATTTGCAGTTTTACTTTAATACAAGACTTAATTAGTCCATGATTATAATGGAAAAAGCAATCACTTTAAAAATCATAAGTTCAGATTGAATACTGACTTTTCCATTTGCTTTATTGGTCAAATAAATTAATGCACCTGATATATGATACCTTTATATATTAGATAAAACATATAGTTCACTGCACTGTTATAAGGATGAAATTGTTAACACATATAAAATGCCTAGCACAGCACCTGCACACAGTTATTTTAATTCTTCTTTTTTTAATCTCCATTACTTTTTTAAAAATATTAAAGTATATTTACATACATAAAAATATCTTAAGTGTGTAATTTTATGACTTTTGACAAATTTATACATTGATGTAACCATTATCTGGCTCAAGATACTAGGACTTTTTTATCCTCCCTAAAGGTTTCCTAATGACTATTTCCAGTAAATATCTCCCCCAAAGTAACAAGTGTTCTGATTATCATCGTCCATTAGTCTTAATTATTCTAGAACTTCATATAAGTGAAATCATTCAGTATGTATGCTTTCTCATCAATCTTCTTTCACTAATCATGTGTTTTGAGATCCATCAGCCTCGTTGGATTTTGTATCAGTAGTTTTGACCTACTGATGCTTCTCATCTCCTGTTAATAGACATTCAGATTGTTTCTAATTTGAGCTATTATGAGTAAGGCTTCTATGTACATTGTTGTGAAAGACTTTTTTGAACAATATTTTTATTTATTTGTGCAAATATCTGGGAATAGAATTGCTGAACCATAAGGTTTGACTTTGTAAGATTTTGACAGTTTTTTATAGTGGTTTTACCATTTTACACTGCTCCCAGAAACGTATGAGTTTTGTTGTTCCACATTCTTGCCAACACTTGGCACTGACAATATTTTAATTCTAGTCATTCCATCAGATTTGTAGTGGCATTTTATTTTGAATTTCTTTTGCATTTCTCTGATGACTAATGATATTGAGCAACAATTGGCCCAGTCCTTTTTATAGAACAGTGCTCTCAGCACATTGCTCTCAGCAACATTATTTTTCTTCAGTAGATTTTTAGTCACAATTTGAGAAAGTAATGATTAATTTACTTTTAAAATTTTAGCCATCACAATAGAGATTGTTTTATAAAAAGCAAGGAAAAATATATGGGCATCCCTCCTATTTTAATTATCAGTATCCTCGATACAAAACTGGTGAGAACCTTCAATTGTCCCCTTCTGAAGAACAAGCATTGAATTTTCTTCTGAAGACAGAACGATCTTTAAATTTTCTAGAGTTTAATGAAAAGTTTTTTTGTGTGTGTGAAAATGGAAAATAATGCTGAAAAAATTAGAACAGTGATTTTCTTTAAAGTTGTGGAGGAAGTTGGAGGGCAAGCCATATCAAAAATGGGGGGAAGATATTTTTATGTTTATTAAAATTAGATGTGGATTAAATGGTTGAAGAAACAGAGAGAATGACACTCCAAATTTGTGTCTGCTTATTAGAATATGATGCATCTGAAGATAGGTATCAGAGAGGAAGAGGAAAAAAAAATTTGAGAACCACTTAATTGGAGTTCAAGTTCCTCCTAAGAAGAAAGCATGAACATTTTTTGTTGTATCTTCTCCCACTTTCCTAGCAAATCTGTTTTTCTCTGAATAGTAAATACTCAAAATAAATAAATACTATTTTACTAGATGTCACTACAAAATAAAGTGCGCTTCAGATGTTTCTCTTTCAACCTTTCTTTTCCACTTGTCATTTTTCAACCACTCACTTTAAAAAATACTAAACCTAAGGGTTTTTTAAATAGGATAAACATATATATGTCATAGAGAAAATTTCTACAACATGGTATAGAGCTGATTGCATTTAGGCTTTTTTTTTTTTTTTCTGGTAACAGGATAGTGGACCACGGTGCCAATTTCAGCTAGCTAAACTACTCAACCAAGTCAGCTATTGGTGATGCTGTTGATTTTTCAATTAGCAGCCTAGAATGGGAAGAAAATCAAATGTCCACAAGCCAATTAGCCCTTTTATTTTGTGACTTGAGAGGTATACATCATATAACCCATCTGCTTGTCTGCAATAGACAAATGAGTTAGAGAAAAAAGAAAATCTCCCAGTAAAGACTGCTCTCACTTTGTAGCTATATTTACATTCTCCCAGTGAATAATATAAAAAGATTTCATTCATTGATTCCTAACATTTCTTGAGTACCCATAATATTGCAAGTCACTGTGCCCAAAATTGAATTAACAATAGGAAAATAAGCAGAGATAATCCATACCCGTATGTTCAGCTTTTTCTGCCCTGGCTTTGGAGTAATTGCTCTGTGTGTGTGTGTGTGTGTATTGTCCATAACAACAAACAAGGAAGCAGATTGAACCTCAGGACAAAAATTTTGAAAAATTGCAGCCATTGAATGGAAAGAAACAGTAAATTCTGTTGTTAGTTAAGGGCAGAATGCTAGTAGATTTTCAAAAATACCACTGTCTTAGTTCAAGATCCCTAAAAACATACTATAAGATGGAAATTAATGTGCAAGTGATTTATTAAGGAAATCTCTCTCGGGAAAAACCAGTAAAAGAGTGGGGAAGGTAAGACATAGAAGTAGGAGCCAAGCAAGAGGGAGATTCCAGATGATTCCAGTTCTAATCATCTGTAATTCAGTCTCTTCTCAGCAGGGGAGACTGAGGTGTAAATTGTACCTCTGTCAGCCCACCCTTGAGACATAGAATTGAGCATCCATACTCCTGCACCAGTCAAGCACTAGCTATAATCTACCTCAAGGGATATAAAGAAATTTTCAGACATTTGTATCTTTCTGGGTATCTCCAAGGGTAGTCTTCCGATCTATCAAAGGCCCCAAAATAAGAGGACCAGAAAATAGAAAAAAGAAAAGGAGAAGAATTCAGTGGGTGTGACCTGACCATTAGCATACTTTTAATATATTTCAGGAATTATGTTGGTCTCAAGACAAAGAAACATGGAAACAAGAATGTGTGTGAGATAAGAATATCCATTCTCAGAAATAGGCTAAGAGTGAGCAAGTCTGAAAAAATACATTCTATGATTTGGGGTTTAACAAGGAAAAAAATGGGTGCTTTAGTCTAGGAGTTGAAGCTTTTAGTCTTTCCAAAGAGATAGCTACTGATCCTGTGAGTTCTGCAGAAAAACATCATAACCCTTTACAAAGCCACTGGAAGCAAAGCGCAAAGAGACTGAGGATGCATGCACAGAACCTATAAAAAGGATCCAAGAGGATCTAGGCAGGCACTAACAGTGTTCAATATAGCTCTCAAGTTTGGAGAGAAGCAGACTAAACAGTTCAGTAGGCATCCCAGGGTGTTGGACTAGTGCTGGAAAAATCTGCTAAAGTAGAGCTCCTCTCTCCCACCAAACTATCTCAGAGATAGGAGAAATAACTTTAGTTCATCATTTATCGCTGTGCATCTTTGGAAGGAAACAAGGAAAAAGTAGAATAAGTATAATTATACAGTGATAATTACCCCAATAATAGGAATTTTATGGACTTAAGACAAAAGAGAAAATGCTGAAATAAAGAGCCAGAAGATCACAGTTGAAGCTGCCCCTCTGGTCTGGCCTGTGGAACACCAACAATCTGAGGAAAAGTTCACAGTGACAGAGATGTGACGATGGTCTGAGGCAACTACTGTGAAGAGAGAGGTGCAGTGGAGGAATATGCCACCACCCAGTGAGAATCATCCCAAGAATATGATTCTACCATATCTATTAATATTATAGACAGTGAGATTGTTTCTTATAAATTAATGTAAATGGCTGTACATACAAAACCATTTTAAATGGAAACTTGGGATACTTAAAAATTATTATGCAAGACCTAGAGATAATTTTACTAGGAAGGTCATGAAGATTGAATTTGAGGACTCTCACTTGTATGGTCTCGGTTCAGTCATAGGAGGGACCTCAGCAATGTGTTCATGTAGTTTTATATTTTTGTTTAGTTTGTAAAAGTAAGATATTTTTACTCAGTTGGTTGAGGACGGTATCTCAGTGATGAATCCTACTTCCCTCTACCACCCTACCCATTCTGACTGGTAATGCTGGAATGAGCATTTGGATTTGGCTTAGGGACAGCAGGCTTGGGGACACACTGTGTTTGGTTTATTAGGATCTACTGATATGAATTGCAGCTATTTCCCTGTCAATTTAAGTTACTCTCAGCAGCTCTGGTGTAAGAATGGCTTCCAGAAAAACTCCTACCTTCATGGCACTTAGTCCTGGAAATACATAGTTTAGTGGAGGAGAAAGAAGATTTGAAATGTTTGGAGCCAAAAGCTAATCTATGGAAATTTCTTTCAATTATTAAACTTGTAAAATTGTAAGAGAAGAATTTGGTTCACATATACTTCTTGTTTAGACGATTGACAATAAAAATTAATTTAAATCAACCATGGTAAAGAAACACCAATTCATATTTCCTCCCTCTAAAAAAATTGCAAAATTCTTATCCTATGAATAGGTGATCAAAAAATACTTGTCCAAAATATGTAAGGGAAATGTATTAGAGAAGTATGTTAGGCCGTTAATAAAAATAAGTTAAATTATATGCCTGGATTTGTAATGCATGTGGTATCGTTTTTTTTTTTTTTGCTTTTTAAGCATGAGATTTTTCTGATTCCTTTTTTTACTTTAAATATGTGTGAATTTGAATACCTATTTATGTATTTTCAAGTTGGGAGGATTATAGGTCAAGTTAGGAGGAAAATTCCTTATGAAGCCTTACAGCAAATAGAAACAAAGAAGGAAATTTAAATACTGCATTTATGAACAAGAGAAGGAATATTATAAAAAAATCAATCAACCTGAATTTAGCTATAATTTGATACAATCTCAACTCAAATACTGAAATAATTGTTTAATTCAACAAAAGTACTGTAACTTATGTTTTAATATTAAACACGAAATCAGCCAGGGACATCACAATCATTACTTCTTCAGGCATGGCTAGATCCAGCTGGACCTCATATGAACTCTTATGTTTCTCCATTTCCCATATATGCCTTTGTATACATTTCTTGACCTCTTATTCTCATTATCTGCCTCCATATGTTCAAAGAAGATAGTCTTATTCAGTTCCAGCAAAAATTATTCAAGCTGCTCCTGATTCCAGTAGAATAAACTCTTCTAAGACCAATATATTATATCTTAGGAAAGACTCTGGTTGACCCCAATTCTTTTTCCAGCTTATCTAGAACAAGTCATGATCAGGGATTTAAATATTCTAAGCAGCTGACTTGAATCACTACTCACCTTTGTGTTGAGGATGGGAGATCCACGAATGACATCCCCAAGGGCGAAGGGATGGTAGCATTCTGACTGACTTGCTTGGTTCAACACTCACCCTTGTAGTAAATATGGGGTTGTATAAGTGACCTTCCCACATGATGTTGGGGTGATAGGTTTCCCAGAAGCAAGAATAGTAGATAAACAAAGAGCACACACTGTTCTATTGAAGTTCAAATGCCATTAGTGATAAGAAATACTATTTATAACTGAGAGTTCTAGAGGGGAGGGGGTGGAGGGATGGGTTAGCCTGGTGATGGGTATTAAAGAGGGCACATATTGAATGGAGCACTGGGTATTATATGCAAACAATGAATCATGGAACACTACATCAAAAACTAATAAAGTAATGTATGGTGATTAACATAACATAATAAAATTTTTAAAAATGTTAAAAAAAAACTACTATTTATGTCACACTAGGAAAGAAAATATACTGCTAGTGAAACTGTGTTACATTTTCTTATCACTCATACTTTTTTATATTTATTGAGATTCTTTAGACATAAAATGTTATGCTTTTGTTTACATTAAAAATATATAAATGAGGGACCTCTGGCTGACTCAGAAGAGCATGATGCTCTTGATCTTGGGGTCATGAGTTCAAGCCCCATGTTTGGTGTAGAGATTACTAAAAAAAGAAAACTTTTAAATACATATATAAGTGAATATACTGGTTAAGGTGCTATTAAAACACTTTCACATGCAGTATTCAACTCTTCTGAAACTCTTCTATGTACAGTGTTTGTGTGTGTGTTTCTACACATCCTTTCTGCCAGTGGGAGTTTCAGTACTGGGGAGTTTCAGTACCGCAGCATTTCTTAAAAGAGTCCTTCTGTGTCTCTGGACTTTCTTCCAAGCTAATTACATTCCTTCTGCAAACTTTGATGCAGTGTGCAGGCACAAGAAATGCTTCATAACTGCCACTTGAGCAACAGCAATGGAAAAATCAATCCCTAGTTCTGAAATGTTAAAATATGGCAAAATTTGAATTTTAGTATCCAGAAGCATATTACACCAATTTATATATATACAGTATAAGTGGTTGTTCTTTGGTTATCTTGATGTATTTTGTTTTGTGAATATTAAAATATATATTTATACAAATTTATATATATATATTATACATATTTATTGAAGGCCTATTAATTTTCTCCATGAAATTTATTTTCCCATAGGTTTTCTCTTATCTCAAAGGGTTTTGGGAATCTAATATTTGGGTAGAGATTAGTTAAGTGGTAAATATTTTTGAACTGACACAAGCTATAAGATCATAAAATAGTAAATTACCAGACTCCCAACATTGTACTTCCAAAACCCTTAGGTATAAATTGGCTTATATTCTGATTTAGGCAGAATAATGTCTCCTCAAATATGTCCATGTCCTAATCCTAGGACTATGTTATGGTACACGACAAAGGGAAATTAAGGTTGCTGATGGAAATAAGGTTGTTATTCAGCTGAACTTGACATTGAGAGATTATCCTTGATTATCTAGCTGTGCCCAATCTAATTACATGGATCCTTTTAAGTGAAAGAGAGAGAAAGGAGAGTCAGTGTCTTAGTGATACAGCATGAAAAGGACTCAACTGGCCTTTGCTGGCTTTGAAGTTGGAAAAAAGACCACTAGCCAAGGAATGCAGTAGCCTCTAGAAGGTGGAAAAGAGTCTAGGAAACTGATTCTCCCCTAGAGCCTCTAGAAGGCACACAGTCCTGCTTACACCTTGATTTTATCTCAGAGAGGCCGATTCAGATTTCTGACCTCCAGAACTGTAAGATAATAAATATACGGGTTGCTGTAAGCCACTAAGTCTGTGGTAATTTGATTACAGCAGCAATAGAAAACTAATATAATTTCTTAACTAACTCTTTCTATTTTCAGAAAGGATAATGCTAACAATTACTAGACATTTGTTGAATTTCCTAAAACCAATATTTTTTTTTCACAATTTCATGTTTCTAGAAAAATATTTCAGTGTAATAATGAGAACTAGTGAGTAGGGCTTGATTCTTCTTTTAAGAGTTCATAGGAAAAAAATGCCTATCTTGCTCTTGGGCTGGCTAGTCTCATTATTATGATTGAAAGGGAGGGAAACACTCAAATCTTCCTGAGAGAGTCCTTGATTGGATAAATCATAGGTTGGTTAATCTGTCAGACTACCTTTTCAGAGAATCAAGGATCTCATTACCAAGAATCTGTTCAGCAAGAACCATTGCCAGTAATCAAATATCAAGACACTTTCTGACAGTGGTAATTAATAATATAGATTTGTTTATTGGCCTGTAAAATTGTCAGAGTATGTTTCCCTTTGCAAAGGCATCTTTTAAATGGACAAACACAAAAGCAACCTGTCACAAAGAGTAACATCAAACATTGTACAATTCGTAACGATTTGTTGGGATAGATTTCCACTATTCTTAAAAATAAATTTAACTTGTATTCTCCAGATTACAAAAAAAAGATGACATGGTGCTAGGTGTAAAGACATTTGCCATCTTTTTCCAAAAAGTTTCATAGTCTGTCATGTCAAAGGATTATGCAAAGCAATAGAAATAGTTAATTCAACACAGGAAAGCAATCTTCTCACTAGACATTAGCATCTACTTCTCTCATTAGCAGTTCTGTCTCATCATAACGGTATGTGCTGGTTTTCAGAATCAAAGATAGTGTAAGATCAGCCATCATTAGCCCACATACTCTACAATGTTCACTGACCAATTGCAGCAATATATTAATGGCCATATAAATCCCAGAAGTGGGGAAAGGTTAGGGGCTGGGGGAGTGGGTCCAGGGAAAAAATTACAGATGTGTATGCTTCCTAGCAACTGTTCCCATAGTTACCCAAAACATAGCACTGCCTTCCTACCTTTCTCCTCTGTCCTGTTTCCCCTCTCATTAAGCATCATTTTACTCAACAGCAAAGACTAATAAAGCTGAACCTTTTGATGAACTCTGGATTTCTGTGAATGCCTTTGGCATTTTCTCAGTAGCCTGTTAGTGTAACAATTGTAGAGTCATAGTGAGCAATCTTGGAGTGGTTATAAAAGGTAATTATTTCTTTTATTATTATTATTATAGTGGGTCAATTGAGGGAAATATAGAGCTATAACTTTCACAGATTTGCTATGGAAACTTCTGGAAGGTCACTTTGCTTTATCTTATTTAGAAATTCATTGGGTATATCATAATCTATTGTAGCTAAAGTAATAAGAGTTGTCTAGAAGGAAATAGTTTTATTAATAGGCTTTTAAAATGTTGGGGAGAAAAGGCAAGCTGTTGTGTGATGAAATAATCTGTGTAATCCTGCAAGAAATAGACACAAATGCCATATATGAATACTATACCATAACTCAAATATATATGTATATCTCATGATATATACACCAATTCGATGTATATTTGCACATTTTTAAATTGCTCTAGAAGTTAAATTGGGATTGTTGTCTTTAATGGATGCATCAAAGCTCTAAGCAACAATGTTATTTAATAGTCCCTGGCAAATGCTTATCACTCAATTAGTATTAATTTAATTACCAAAGTTTTCCTCCTGCATGATTTCAAGTTTTCTCCCTACATTATTCACTCTATGTTTAAGAAAACATTGCATTCTTCTTCTGATTCATTATGTTACTGACAGTCCAACGTTATCATGCAATAATGAATGAGGTGCTTAATTCTCAGGATTCATCTAAGCTTGTCTTCTTGAAGCGACAGTTCTTGTATGCACTGAAGCTCTTCCTCAATCTCTTTTTACTACCACCACGCTTTATCAAAACCAGCCTGCCCTGTATTCCATTTCCTGAAAATATTTTTCCAAGTTAGATGAAAGCCAACTAATTTGATATCATATTTCAGGTCTTTTTAGTGGTTGATAACAGCTTAATATTCCACCGCTTTGTGGGCAGTACCTAGGTAAATGTTACCAGAGCTGTGCTAGACACACTATGATAATAATAGAATAGTAACAATAATAATAACTAAAATTTATGGAGCCCTCACTCTACTAAGCACTCTACTAAGGACTTAACCTTTATGCTCACCTGGATTTCTCACACCTCCATATGAAAGATTCATTTTTATTCACTCCATTAGTGATACAGCAGAAACAACAGAGGCTCAGAAAGTTTAAAGAAGTTGTCAAAAGTCACCCAGTTTGAGCATATAGGACTCAATGAAAACCAGAAACTTCTGATTCCAGAGCTTTAGGATATAACCACCATGTTATACTTCCTCCCTGTTTTAATTCCAAGAGTGATCTTAATTGGACAATTCCAATCTGGTAATCCAGTCTGGTAATCCGATGATGAAGATCCTAAAATGGCAGATCTTAACACACATCATGTCATATATTATATCAGATATTGTTCCCAAGATTCAGCTGATGCTCAATTTTCAATAACTTTTAACTTCCGTTGTTGATTATAAATGAGCCAAAATATTTGTTCAGGGTCAGTGATATGTAACAATAGTCCATGTTACTTTAAAAATTAGTTCAACCAACACACACACATGCAATAGGTAATCCACAGTTAATGATTGATAGTGTTACTGATTGCTTGCAGATTCTGATTTTTTTTTTTAAAGATTTTATTTATTTGACAGAGAGAGAAAGACAGCTAGAGAGGAAACACAAGCAGGGGTGAGTGGGAGAGGGAGAAGCAGGCTCCTGGCTGAGCAGGGAGCCCGATGCGGCGCTCGATCCCAGGACCCTGGGATCATGACCCGAGCCAAAGGCAGACGCTTAACGACTGAGCCACCCAGGCGCCCCCAGATTCTGATTTCTTAACATTTGTCCAGCTTTCTGATTTTAAAAAGAATTTGCTTTTCCACTTAGTGAAGCAGTATGTGGAAAACCATTTTGTAACTCAATTTCTCAGCTCTTTCTTCCTGTGGAAGTATAGCTTTTAGGGGCCTATGTGAAATATTGGTCTTGATTCTCATTATCACTTGCTAATTACCTACTGTGAAGAATGTGTTACCTGATAATGACACATTGTAAAACATTGATCAAAGCCTTCTCTCGCACACAGAGGTAACAGTGCGAACTTCTTTGTTTTCAGTGACTGGGTTGTCACCAAAGGTTGGGGGGGTGGAATTTTAGGGTTAGCTAATTTCATAACCACCATTTCATCTCTATACCAGAATTTTATATATTTCTTTTCATTAATTATTATTTTGTATCTATAAGAGGATGAAAAAAAATCACCTTCAAATAGAATCACTAAAAATGTAAAGTAATTATATAGCTATAGCCTAGGGAAATGCTGTGTAGCTTAATTAATCACCCGAAGTTCATCAGACCCCCCTCTCCATGGTTTTCATACTTGTTGTATGCTGCATGTATTTATTCATAAGGTAATATACAGAGTGAGATGCTACAAGATTGTGCCAAAACTGTTCTGCTGAAGCACACATCCATGTCCTGTGGGTATCAACTGAAAAGATGGTAGCAACTATAGAAAATTCCATTCTGCTTTTAAAATTAAAGAGATCAATGGATTCGGGTCAAAATGTGAAGACTTGTGGATGATTATAATTGCAAATCTGACAATAATACCATACCTAAAACTGTAGTAACAGAGTCTAGAATGGTGAAAAGGCTAATATATTGGGAAATAAACTAATAAAAAAATGTAAGATTTTTTTTTGGTGTTTATAAAGTTTATCACAAGTTTATTATATTTTAGTCTTATGAATTATCCAGTTACTACAGGTATAGCTGTTTCAATAACTGTTTTGGAGAAACAAAAATAAACCAGAAAAAGAATTGCTGAAATTTCTAATTTTTATCAACTTGCAAATTACCGAAATGTTAGAATAAGCAGTAATCCCAAACCAGAATAAACAGCAGAGTTACTTGAATGAAAAAAAAAAATTAAATTCTTCCTCCCAGGATATCATTGGATTCTGGTACACTGCTGCCATCACGTGGATAGATTGTGTATTGCAGGATTAGTCATACTAAAGCTAAGTTGCTCAACCTTGGAAGCTTTTACAAAATAAACTCTGGAGGGCAAAATGCTGGTGAAGTCTAGACATTTGTATTTTTTAAACACTCCCCAGGTGTTTGTAGACCTGCATCCTGTGAAAAATCTAACATTTGTCTGGAAAGTAATTTTATTTTCATCTCATGCAGCATTAATGCCAGCAAACTACATATCCTTATATTCTTCGTTATTTTTCCCAGCCAGGAGTCAGTTTCTGTCCATCAGTCTTTCTCTTCCTCCTCTATAATTTGTGACCACTCATAATAGTTTCATATATCTAGATACATCAACCTCTTCCCTGTTAAAGTAATCTAGATCAGTGATTCCCAATTGCTCTCATACTTTAACATGCATCAATATGGAGGGCTTGTTGAAATTCAGTTTGCTTGGCCCCTCACCCAGAATTTCTGATTCTGTAGGTCTGAGATGGTGCCTGAGAATTTGCACTTCTAACAAGCTCACAAACGATGCTAATGCTACTGGTCTGAGGGTCACATATTGAGAACCACTGCTCTTGCATATTAGACTATTTCCCAACAGAAGAGGAGCCACAATTTTGGACGATCTTTTTGGTAATCGAATTTTCAAATTCCTTTAGGCATTGCTTTAAATTGAAAATCGTATGGATGCTTAAAGTTTAGTTTGTTTTTTTTTTTTGTCTCTACTTTCTAATGAAATCTGACTTCTTTCAATCTCTTGTGCCAAACAAACTCTTCCGGACACAGGAGGAAGGGAACAAGCTGACTCTTCTGATTAAAATGTCATCTTCCCTCTGGTCCCTTCAGATTTCAGGTCAATCAATACTACCGCAGGAAAAGTTTTGGTTACCTTAACGATCAGGTTAAATTCTTCTATTACAGGAAAAAGTTGGCAGTCATAACATCGGTCATGACCACAGGTTAACCTTTGTTTGAGTGCTTAATTGTTGCATATTTCCCTGACTAGATGGTAAGCTACAAGAGTGAACTGGTACTAGTTTTGTCTTTTCTGCTTACCTTCATATGCTTAGTACCTAAAAGAGTGCCTGAAACGCAAGAGTAACTCAATCATTTATGTATCAGGTATAGTGTCCACAGCTTGGGATATAAAATAATAAACAAATAATTAAAACTGAGCCCTACACCTCAGCAGGTTCACGGTATACTGTGAATGAGCTATACAACAAGTTCAGCATAAAACATGCTCTGTTAGAGTTATAGTTTTAATATCAAATACATTTCTGTGTATAATTCTGGATAATTAGATATTTTGCAATATCTTTATGGGCAGACACACGTGCTCTGCGGTATGCATTATTACATGGTATGGTTATTCAAGCATTAATTTTTAAAATATTTATATGACTATGATATCTTACAAATAATACAATTGTACTATAAAGTTTATGCTTTTCTTCTCCTTAGCTCATTAATTATTTATCCTATTGGGGAAGGTATATTAAGTAGCAGAGAGTCAGACAATTAGACACATGTAAACTTGGCCTGAAAATTTTAAGTGTTGTTCTTAATGGCAGATAACACAATTAAGTTATTCCTCTTTTTCTTCAAGTGGACATGAAGAAACACCATGTCTTCTGTCTGTAAAATAAAAAATAAAAGTAAAGTTCTGAAATTATTAGTTTTATGCATATTTACAGAAAACATAAAATACAGAGGCTACCAAATACAGACATAACAAATCAATCCTGTTGTAATCCGCCCTGCTTCTTTTCATTGTGTAGCAACTAGATCTTCCAAAGATCATCTTGGGGGTGATATATTTTAAATTATTCTAGATGATACTTTGCTAGCTAATATCAAAGTTTAACTCATTCTTCACTCTAACACATACACACATCATGAGACCAATACTCATATCTCAGTATTTTCATTTTTCAATGCAGCCATCACGATTTATCTCCAAATCATTATGACATTAAATCGTCTTTCTGCAAGTGTCCAACCAAAAAATTCAAGGAAGCTTGCAAAAGACATAATTTACTGGCATGTGGGCATAACACTAATCTAGAAAGCTTATGTATATGCATGTGGTTTTTAAAATGAAACTCTGGTAAATATAATATCTCATGGAATTATATATTAAAGCAGTAATTTTCCTTCAGAGAAATCTGGTGAAAATGTTGATTAATTGACTTAACCAAGTGGACCAGCTACTCAATGGCAGAAATATTCCTAAAACTTATGTCTTTAAATTTGTAGCTCTCTGTAATTTTGCTAATGTGATGGCACTTCTACAACTGTTTATTTCATTCTACTGACCAAATCCCTGAGATATTCTGGAAATGCTTATCTTCTACACTTAATGTAAAATAAAATGAGTAATTTTGAGATAGATTAACAGTTCCTTAGAAGCAGTAAAAAAATACTGTATTGACTTTCTTTTTAAGATTTATTTATTTATTTTAGAAAGAGAGAGAGAGAGAGAGAGAGCCTGTTGGGGAAGAGCACAGGGAGAGGAAGAGAGAAACTGAAGCAGACTCTACTGTGAGTGTGGAGCCCAAAGCAGGGCTCGATCTCACCACCCATGAGATTACAACCTGAGCAGAAACCAAGAGTCAGACACTTAACCGACTGTGCCACCCAGGCACCCCCAAACTTTTTTTATTAAGGGCAGTTTACCTTCTATTCCATCTTCTCTAAGCTAGCCAGAAGGACACTGAGAATTTATATGAGACCATCACTTCATCCTCTAAAAACAAACTTATAAAATTACATGACAATCTGTTTATTTTTGGCAGTCAGGCAGCAGGACCATTCATAATTTTCAAGGAAGTTTTATGTAGAAATGTTGAAATCACAAAACAAAATAATATCCATATTAATTTATTTTTTTCTTTGTACTCAAACACGTATTCTCCATTGTCTCATTAATGCCTATGTTAACAAGAAATATTAGGGGCTTTACATTCTTTTAGATTTTAAAAATCAGTCCAGATGTTTGGCACTAATGCTTTTAGACTTTTTTGATTAGTTTCTTGCAACTTATGGGGATTGATATCTTGAGGCAAACCAGGTAGCAGAGTGTCTTAAACATTTCTCCATTGAGAGGTGATCTTTCAAAAACCTGTTATCCTCTCTACTGACCTGAGAAACCTATTTACAGCACTGAATTCAAGAGGGAGAGTGAATTAATAGGCTATATATATATTTTTTTTTTCGTTTTGGAGTACAGTTTAAATCCTATTTTCTAGACATTGGATCAGTTTAAGATCATTGGTGACTTTAGGTTTTCACTTGATAATATAATAGTTTGAAAATTCATCTTAACTCATTGTAAATATCTGATTTAAGTTGCATTCATAATGCAATGTCAGCAAAAGTGGAACCATTAATAATTGCATTAAGTCATTCCATTGCATGAATTTAGAGACAGTTTTAATAATTTTGTAAAATTTCTGAATTTATCATTCTTTAAAAAATGGCACTTGTATAATTGGATTAATTATGATAGTAGAAATCTAGGAGCAAATGATAGCACGTGTTTAGAAGAATATGAAATACCCTTATATGTAAAATGTATAAAGTACAAATAGCCAGAAGTATCATCTTCACTATCAATGCTCTGAGATAACCAGAGATAATACTTTGTCTCATGAATTGAGAATTTTTCTAAGAAATCATATTTTTAATGAAAAGTATGCTTTATACTGTTTTATGACATGCTTTTTCCCCTAAAAATTAATTAACATAGAATGTGCAACACCAAGAGTGATCCCTAATTATAAATTATGGATTGGGGGTGATAATGATATGTCAGTGTCTGTCCATCTTGTAATAAATGCACTACTTAGGATGGTGATAGTAGGGAGTGCATGTGTGGGACAGGAGATAGTATATAAAAACTCTCTGCACTTTCCACTCAATTTTGCTGTGAATCTAAAAATGCTCTCAAAAAATAAAATCTATTAAGAGAGAAAGAGATCATCCTGTGTCTAATAAATACACATTGCCTATATTATATATATATATATTGCATATTATAATAGTTAGCAACTATTTAGCTTATTTAAATACATTTGTTTGTATATATATATATGCACTGTGGCAATAAACATACTTATATTTAAGATAATTTCCCAAACAGAATTGTTAAGTCAGGGAACCACATATCTGAAATATTTTTATTCATATTATTTCATTCCTTCTATAATGGTTAGTCTGAGCTCATTTTTGTCTTAATGAAAAACTTACAAGATTTTATGGTTATTTTAATTTGTACTGTTACGATTATTTATGAGATTGACCACATTTTCATGCATTTCATTCATTCATTTATTCATTCTTTCAACTAAAATTTCTAGCACTAATATACGACGGGCAATATACTAGGCCCTGTATATCCAGCTTAAACAAAAGCAACATAAACCCTTGCCCATGGAACTTATATATATTTATTAAAGATTTATTTATTTAGAGAGAGAGAGAGAGTGAGTTGGGGGAGGAGCAGAGGGAGAGAATCTTCAAGCAGACTCCCCGCTGAGCATGGAACCTTATGTGGGGCTCCATGCAGGGCTCCATCTCATGACCGATGAGATTACAACCTGAGATGAAACCAAGAGTCTGATGCTTAACTGACTGAGCCACCCAGGCACTCCAGAACTTATATTATAAAAAGGGAAAAACAATTTACAAAATGAATAAGCAAAATACATAGTATGCTAGTTATTGATAAATGAAAAAGAGAAAAATGTACTATGCAAGGGAATACTTGGATGTGTGCATGGTTGTTGAAATTTTACATAAGATGTTTAGAGAAGACTCACAGAGAGTGAGTCTTCTCTAAACTTCTCACTAAGATCTAGTGACTTAATCCAGGACAATAATGACAGAAGTGGTAAGAAGCAGTCATATTTTGTTTAAAGGTAGACCAATGGGATTTGTTGACAAGTGGATAAGGACATGAAGCTTGAAAGAAAGAGAGAAATCAAGGATAACATAAAGGTCAAGCAACTGAAGGGTAAATGACCATTTATTTAAAGAGGAAGGAGACGGTAAGACAGGTATGTGAAAAAAATGAATTTAGACATATTACATTCTAAGGCCTATTAGACATTGACTGGAAATTTTATCGAGTCACTTAAATATATGAGTCTTCAAGTCTTCAAGTCAGTGAGAGGTAGTCTAGACTGAAGTCTAGACTGAAGTTGGACATTCTTAGCATACTAACAACAATTAGAACCATGTGCCTATATAAAGACATAAAGGGACCAAACATAAAGGAGAGAAAAAGGGCAAGGACTGAGCCCTAGGATGCTACAACTTTTAGAAGTTGGAAAAATATCGAAAGTCATGGAGAAATAGCAAAGTAAAATAGAATAAAGTGTGACATGGAAGAATAATAAAGATAGTGTTTTATGAATGAGGGAATGATCAGCTGGATCAAATGCTGCCAGTGAGAATTGGCCAATAGACTTAATGTCATGGTGATGTTCACAGGCAGGTTCATTGAAGAAATGAGAGCAAAAGCCTGACTAGAATGGGTCAAAGTGATAAAGTCAGAGAGGAACTAGAGAATAGTAATTATAGGGGTGCCTGGGTGGCTCAGTCGGTAAAGCACCAGCCATCAGCTCAGGTCATGATTCCAGGGTCCTGGGATAAAGCCCCACGTCAGGCTCCCTGCTCAGTGAGGAGCTGGCTTCTCCCTCTCCTCCCTGCTTCTCCCTCTCTCCCCACTCATGCTTTCTCTCGCTATCTCTGTCTCTCTCTCTCAAATAAATAAATAAAAATCTTGAAAAATAAAATAAAATAAGAGAATAGTAAGTATAGATAATTCTTTCTGGAAGATTTTCTATAGAAGAAACAAGAATAATGGAACAGTAGGTGCACGAAAGGATGTGAGATTTTAAATTTTATTCAATTTTTATCTAAATTCTAGTTAGTTAACATACAGTGCAATATTGGTTTCAGGAGTAAGGATGTGAGATTTTAAGAAAGTACTTCCAAGGTGGGAGAGATGACAGTATATTTGTATGGTGATGGGCATAATCAGTTGGGGCAGGGCAGGATTGATGATGTAAGAGATAGAGTGGAGAATTAGGGACCATTGAACAAGAGAGAGGCGATAAATGGCATTATCTAGGAAATATATATTCTTTCTTTCACACAGTAATTTCAAGTGTGTGTGTGTGTGTGTGTGTGTATGAGAGATAGAGAGAGAGAGAAGCAACAACAAAAAGAAAGCTAGAAACAACCTGAATTTCCATTCAACAGAAGAAGGGATGAAAAAATTGTGGTGTGTTCAGGCAGTGGAATACATAAAGAAATGAAAAATGGGCAAATTGCTACTACATACATCATCATGGGTGAATTTCAAAAGCACAAGTTTGAGTAAAACTATAAGTTGTTGAAATATACACAGAATGCAATTTCATTTATAGCAATGTAAAAAACAAGCAAAACTAAATCATAGATGTCTTACTGATACATATAATAGTGCTAACATAGTTAAAAAAAAACACAAGAGGGGGAGATAATTTTCATAAAATTCAGAATAAGGATATCTTCTGGCAGGGAGGCAGATATAACCAGGGAAGTGTCCATGAGCAACTGAAGTCTCTGATTATTTCATATTTATTTATCTTGGTACAAACATATAAATGCCCATTTTATTCTTCTTCTTCAAATTGGACTTATATGTCACTTGTATAATATTCTTTATTTTCCTTCTTAAATTTTTTGATACAAATGTGTTTCTAGTACATTAAGATCCTTTTCTACTTTACATCAAGACTCTCTTGAGCTATGTCATTTGATATATTCTGACATCTGGCAAGTTAGTCATAGTTGTTTCCTCCTTTAACTCAGAAAGTTCTCTTTCCCTTTATTCAGTTATCTCGCAGTTTTTTTTCTTATTTTATTGTTGCATCTCTAATTTCTTTGAAAACATAAAGTAGGTGGTATCTAAGATAGCTTCAATTTTTCCAAAGTAATTTTTAAACCTATGAATACTCTCCCCAAATCTCTTTGTATACTAAATTTACCACCTTACTTTGCAGATTATTTTTGGTATTCCATGTTTTATGTTGATTCATTACTATTTTTACTATATTTATCCTGGAATGTTGTTATTGCCTTTTCTTAGTCTGGTCCAGAGTCATACTAAATTATTGTTAATGAATTTTGATTATGTCTCTTCGTTGTTCATGGATTAGAATTTCGCTTTATTCTTCTCTCAGAGTCCCCAAAATAATTATAAATTCACAACTAAATTTTTATTTTAAAAAAGAAAATAATATACATAAAGCAAAATCTACTTCTCTAATAGTTGTCCCCTCCCAAGGGGCTATTAATATCATCTCCCAAATTATTTATTAATATATTGTAAATCTAATCAAATTAAACAAGAAATTATTTTTCAAAATTGATGAATGAATTCCCAAAACTAATGTATAAACTGGTTAATTTATGGCTACTTCATGAAAGTGTCTTATTCCTCTTGTTTCTCTTTCTATTTTAAGGTATATAATTTTATTCTCTGTTAATAATGAAACTTTATTTTTCTCATTGTAATGATTAACATTTTGATTTTCGTTTCATCCTTCAGTTCTTTGTTAACAAGAATGCAGATAGAACCTATCTTTGTTCTATCTACTGTTTTAGTAATTAGTCATTAAATAATGATATTGGCAATTGACATAAAATGGTTAATTTAATAATTGTTATAATACAGTGATGATGATGATGATGATGACAGCTAACATTTGCTGAGAAGCTACATATATCATATACCAATATAAGTATTTTACGAGCATTATCTCACTTCATCTTTTTAACAAACACAATGGCATAATGCAGAAACTAAATTTGAGGTCCAATCAGGATCACTCTGCTCGTCAGTGGTAGAGGTGATGCTCAAACAGTCTGTATGAATACATACAGCTCATGATCTTACTTAGTTACTATGGTATTTATCTAATAGTATTTTAAAGGTCCAGAACTTATTAGAGTAGAGAATCAATTTCCAAAGCAGGTATATTTTAAATACACTAACATGGCAGTGCTTCAAATAGCATGCAATACAAGGTAAATAGATTAGTTTTTTAAAATAAGAGCGAGATTAGTTGAACTTTCCATCTTCACCATTTCTTTTCTTCTTTTTTCTGTTTCTGTTTCATCTCTGTCTCACTTAAATTACACTTCCACAAAATGGAGTTGTAAGCCTTTGGGACAGATGAAGTCTATAACCTTTGAGCTGGGTTCATTGCCTTGCCTGGGAGCCATTGTGCATTTGACCACCACCTGTATTTTTATTACACTACATGGTCACTTAAAGTTCTGGGCTTTATTTTTGTGTGAAAATTGTACTAGGGTTCTTCTCTTGCAAATATTCAAGCTTTAATCTTCTCCCTCATCCTACTAATTTAATACTTTTTCTCATGGAACCAAAATTGTATTTATTTATATCCCACATTTCCTGGTTAGAAAGCAAGGCAGAGTCAATAAAACCCAACTGCCTTCCCCAGAACCCTAGCAGGCAATTGGAAGAAACTAGTTGGGCTTTGTATAATTTCCCTAATAACATTCTTTATGATGCCTGTTACTCACTTTTTAAACTAGTTTGTCCTGAACATTTGTATCTGGGAATAACATAGTATCATCCATAATAGAGCAGGAGACCCAAAGAGGACTGATTTAAAGCCAAAGCAAACACAAGGATTTGTGTTGGGTTGTAGTACAAAAACACCAGGAAAGCCAGTTTACTTCCAAAAACAAAAATAAAAATAAGCCGGGGAAGATAGCCAGAGGTGGAGGAGGTGAGATGAGAGACCATGAATTTAGGAGTCTGACAGAACTGAAGTTTATTTATTTATTTTATTATTATTATTTTTTAAAGATTTATTTATTTATTTGAGAGAGCGAGAATGAGAGAGAGTACATGAGAGGGGGGAGGGTCAGAGAGAGAAGCAGGCTTCCCACCGAGCAGGGAGCCCGATGTGGGACTCGATCCTGGGACTCCGGGATCATGACCTGAGCCGAAGGCAGTTGCTTAACCACCTGAGCCACCCAGGCGCCCCGACAGAACTGAAGTTTAAACACAGCTATGCCAGTATCAGTTATGTGTTGTTGTTCTTTTCCTGATAATTACTTAAATTCTGAGTCAAACTTCTTGTTCAAAAGGAAGACAATTCAACCTTGATAATAGTATTTAGATGAGACATGAATATAAAACACTGGCAAATATCTAGCACATAGTACCTAGTAAGTCATGATTAAGTGGTGTCTTTTATAATCAACAAGTGTGCATACTTGAAGTAGATCTGCAAGGCATACACAAGGAAATGGAACTGTGAGACCGTTCCAGTGATTATAAGAAAGGCTGAAGCTGCAGGGACAGCAGTGCAGAGGCAATGGCCACCTCCAGCAGGCTCACAGCTCCACGGGCTGTACAGGGTCCCTGTGGTACATACTGGCTGTGCCTCGCCCGTCTTGGCTGTTGCTCAAGCTTGGTTCTCTAGCTCTCCTACTTGTTCTATCGATGGTTGACCTGAAACCCTTCCAAAAAACAAGTCTTTTTCTGTTGAATTTGTTTCTGTTATTTGTAACTATGTGACTAGTATAGAAATTGAAGTGGTTTCTAAGAACAGACCTCTAAGGACATAGGGAAATCTGGGCTTTGTTTCTGGTATATTTGGGGCTGAAGGTAATGAACAACCCAAATCAGCATTAAAGATAAGAGATGGGTGATTCTGCACCATACATAGGGGAATGAACTATCTGACATAAACTGCCCACTGAAAAAAAAGTCTTTGGTATCTGAGTGGCAATTAACCAGTATGAAGGGCAGGAGGAAACTAAAATGATCATTTTCCATCATTTCCATCACACTTTATAAGGACAACAGGATCAGAAACTTAAATTCTCAGTTAAAGGTAAATATTGAAACAGAAGGCCATCCTGGGTTCCTTTTTTTTTTTTTCTGGGTTCCTTTTAAGAAGACACAAAGAATCTCAGTAAAAGAGGCTGGGGTGCCTGGGTGATTCAGTAGTTAAGTGGTTGACTCTTAATTTAGCTCAGGTCATGATCTCAGGGTTGTGAGATCGAGCCCCCTGTTGGGCTCTCCCTGCTCAGTGCAGAGTCTGCTTGAGATTCTCTCTCTCCCTCTCCCTCTGCCCCTCCCCGCCTTGCGTGTGTGTGCGTGTGTGTGCGTGTGTGTGTGAGATTAAATCTTAAAAAAAAAGTTAAAATATTATTACTCCCCAATCTCATTAGATCTCTTACGTGAAATGTAAGACATTTGTGGAGAGGGAATTAAATACTGATTATTAAAAATGGGATATATAGGAGATTAAAGAGACTTGAAGTATTTTGAAACCCAAATTAGGTTATCCTTCTTGTCTGAAAGATTATGCCATTGGCTTGAAGATTCTGTGACAACCTTGGTTAATAGTGTTTCATTGAAAAGAGAAGCATTTCTCCTAATGTCTCCCATTTTCTACAATTCTTTGTCTCTAGCCAGTGACTTCAGATTCCAGCACTCATCTGGAGGAACATTTTTTTAAAAAATAATAATAAAAACAATGAAGGGGTAGGGATTAGGCAAAATAAGTAAAGGGGACTAAGAGATACAAATGTCATGTTATAAAGTAAGTAAGTCAGGGAAAAGTAAAGAATAGCATAGGGAATATAGTTAAGAAAATTGTAATAACTTTATATAGTAATAGAGTAATAGACAGTAATAGACTTATTGTGGTAAACATTTCATAATGTATATAAATGTCAAATCACTGTTTGTAAACCAATATAATATTGTATGTCAACTATACCTCAATAATGATAACTAATAATATAACTTAGAAGGTAAAGTCTTATATCTCTAAAACAATTCTATTTCAACAACTTGTCAACATTCCATGGGATATAATTTAAGATGAATTCTGAGGGTGTGGGGTCAGTGTAAAACTGTTAGAAAACAATCTCAGAGACAGACAAATTTATCAATGCTTTTTCCTGGAATAAAACTAAAACTCCAGCAGTATGGAAATAAAAGGCCAGATTTATCAGGGCCATGGAAGCAACATCAGCACCAGCAGCAACAACAAACATTGTTATTCTAAGCTGTGCGCTCCTGTTGTGTTCTCTCCTCTCGCCTTGTCCTTCAGGCTCCTTCCTGAACCCAGTCACCTTCCCGCTGATTCTGTGACCTACCCGATAGACTTCTCATATGTTTCTTTTGGCCTAAGTTAACAAGAGTATATATCAGTCTAGTATAGTAGATATCAATAATTTTAAGCTCTGTTACCTGTTCTTAGAATAGTGTCACATATGGTGATGGGTATTAAAGAGGGCACGTTCTGCCTGGAGTACTGGGTGTTATACACAAACAACGAATCATGGAACACTACATAAAAAAAAAAAAAAAGAATAGTGTCACATAAATATAACGAATAAAATTTCTAATATGGAATCAAGATGCATTTCAAATTTGTTAGTATGTAATTGAACTTTAATAAATAGATTATTGTATAGGTCTCACCTAAATATTTAGCCAAGAAAAAATACTCTGTTACCAATGTTAATCTCTCACCTCTCTTCAGTTACTATGGTATTAAATCCAGGATTTATTTGCATAGTATAATTTTGATTGTAATTTTAACTTTTTTCTTTTGCTTCACTTCATTATTATGATAAACAATTTTTACAGATAACAGTTTTTTTTAATATAACAAAGTTTACCATCTTAACCATTTTAAGTGTACAGTTTAGTAGTGTTAAGGATATTCACATTGTTGTGAAACAGAGATCCAGAACATTCTATCTTGCAAACCTGAAACTCTATACCCATTAGATAAAACTATCCATTTTCCCTGTGTCCAGGCCCTGGTAACCACCATTCTACTTTCTGTTTCTAAGAATTGACTGCTTTAGATACCTCATATAAGAGGAGTTATACAGTGTTTGCCTTTTTATGACTGTCTCATTTTACTTAATATAATGTCCTCGAGGTTCACCCACTTTATATCATGTGACAGGAGTTCCTTCTTTTTGATTGATTGTAATTTTTAATAATAATAATGAAAGTTTTTCAGAATCAATGTCCTATAATATAAATAGAAGACACTGCCTAACACTAGACAAAATATTTTAAGTTCCACATGGTACCCTAAAAAATGTGGTTAGTAATTTGTTCAATCCTTAATTTCCTAGTTATCCATTAAAGCATTCTGCAAATACTTAATTACCAGAATCATAATTTCAATCTGAAATTATCAATCACAAATTTCAATATAAAAATCTTTAGGTGTTCTGATATTGATTCCATTGTGTGTGTGTGTGTGTGTGTGCGCGCACTTCTGACCAACTGGCTATAAATTAGAAGTTCCCACTGTCCCTTCCTTGGTTTCAATTAGTTTTGCTGAGTTCTGTGACTCACAGAACTAAGGAAACCCATTTGCTCACTAAATTACCATTTTGTTATGAAAATAAGTAATTCAGAAACAGCCGGATGGAAGAGATGCATAAGGCAAAGTATGGGAAAAGGGCGAGGTATAGGGAAAAGTGTAGAGCTTCCATGACCTCTCCAAGTGCACAATTCTCCCCACATCTTCAAGTGTTCACCTCCTAGAAGCTTTTCAGACTCTGTCCTTTTTTTTCCTAATGGAGCCTTCCCTGAATAGTCACGACTGGTTAAATCTTTGGCCACTGGTAATTCACTCAACCTCTAGCCCCATTCCTCTCTTGCTTCCTTGGAGGTCAAAGAATGGGACGGAAAGTTCAAATCCCCAATCACACGGTTGGTTCCCCTGGCAACCCCACCCCCTTAGGTGGGGTCCAAAAGTCACCTCATTAACATAACAAAAGACACCTTTATATCTCTCATTATTTAGGACATTCTAACCTAAGGGTTTTAGGAGCTCTGCCAGAAATGGGAACAAAGACCAAATATATATTTCTTATTATAAATCACAATATCACAGAAAATAAAGCTTCCAACTTTGGCATGAATTAAAATAGTGTTTATATGACTACACTACATTAAGAAATTTGAAGTCACTTGTTTTATACTATTAACTGAGAGGGTAATACATATTAAAATGTGTTTAGTGAAATTTTTGTTAATGTTATTAATAATCCTAATATTTTCAAAACAAAGATTTCAATGCCATAAACATTATTTTCATTGTTTTAACAGTTTTTAAAAAATTCTAAGAATGTACCTTATGTAATATTGCCTATTCTACTCAAAACTTACCACATTGTACTGTATTTTTTCTTTTATACTCATTACTATCTAAAATTATATTTCTTTAACTTGTTTAATTTCTGATTTTAGCCTAACAAGAAACCTCCATTGAACAAAACCTTTGCAGTCATTCTTACTACTATCAACCCACCTAGAGAAATACTTAGAACAAAGTAAATATTAGATGAACTCCTACTGAATTTTTAGTGCTTTTGGTCCAAAAGAAACATTGACTCCAATTCTGAATTTTCTAGCTCTATAACTTTTCTTGCTGAGTCTCCATTTGCTCAAACTAAAGATGATATTTCTTTTCAGCATGTTACAAGTATAAATTAGATAATGTCTAAAAAAAGACTAACATACAGAAGGGGTCCAACATATAGTAATTATCTTCTTTCTTTAAACTATTGCATGTATTAACTCCATGATATTAGTTACATTCCTGTTAGTATTAATAATGAATATGGAGAATAAAATTAACACCTAAAAATGCATTAGGCTAATGAACTCATTTTTTATGTTATTATATTCTATATATTTCAATTAACTGACCTTTAGTTAACTGATTCACTATATCAACTGACATCATTCCCCCTGTAAAGTATATTAGTTGATAACCATAGTAAACTAATGCTCATGGTTAACACTTTATATACCTTTGCATTTTTTTTCTTCTAGTAATTCAATTTGCATGCCCCACAAGAGTTTTTTATCTACATCTGTTTAGGAAAATTATCCTATTATTACATCACGTAAGTTAAATATTAAATACACCAGTGAAACTGAACCAGTGATATATAACTGCAATTACTTTTAATGGTCCAGTTATATTTAAATTGATGGTTTTGGAAACTCCAAATGAAGGTAGTTGCTAAAAAATTAGGCTGCCAAATTTGATGTGATAGGACAGTCAATATGTATTGGGGGGAAAAAATCACAAAATTTAAAGGATTATACATTTAAATTTCTTCTCAGGTATTCTCAATTCTCATTCCATTTTGAAGAAACAAATATTTGAAATTTTACACAATGTATTATGCATATGTATTAGGCAAAAAAGAAACCATAAAACTTTTTTTTTGACCTGGACTCAAAAAAAAAGCGGGGTGGACTTAGAAAAATTAATAGTCGTTTATATGGTTTTATTTTAAATTAAAAATTTAATTTATGCATAGCTTGTATTTTATAAGTCCCCATGTAATCAACCTTTTCAAATATACAACAAATATCTATGCAGTAACATGGATCAAAATGTCCTCCAACTGAGACTGGGAGGTCTTATGTTTTGGGTAGATAATAGTTGGGCCAGTTTTGATATAATGTAATGAAAAGAACATGGACTTTGAACTAGTAGACCTAACTGACTCTGAAAGTTTTGAAGTAGACATGATTCTGAACTTCCTGAGCTTCATGTTTTGTTTTGTTTTTTTCAGTTATAAGATGTTGGTTGCAACAATCTTAAAATGTTACCATGAAATTTAAAAGAGATAGTTTTGAAATTGACTGTCACTGGCAGCCATATAAGAACAGGTCTTCAGCAAAGTTTGTTTTATTAAAATTGACTTATGTATTTATTTATTTTTTAAAGATTTTATTTATTTATTTGAGAGAGAGAGAGCGCGCATGAAAGGGGGGAGGGTCAGAGGGAGAAGCAGACTCCCTGCTGAGCAGGGAGCCTGATGTGGGACTTGATCCTGGGACTCCAGGATCATGACCTGAGCCGAAGGCAGTTGCTTAACCAACTGAGCCACCCAGGCGCCCCTGACTTGTGTATTTAGTTCTTGCAGTTACTTAATTATGATTTTTATAGTTTTCTCCATTGCCATCTCCTTAAGTAATAATTTGCATGTTTCTTTTTTAGTGTAAAATGTAAAATTTTAAGCCATAAATGGAATACTGTACATGTTTTCCTTCCTTCTCTTTTAGGGCATATATATTATTCCATATGCTGTATTAAATGTCAAATGACAATGTTCCGTATTTGTTTATAGGAAATATTTTTAAACTATCACTCTGGACAAACTTCACAAAAAGTGCTTACATATTTTGAAGTAAAATAGAAACTTGTTTTCATTCTATTTATGGCATCTTGACAATTCATTATTTCCAAATTCCACCAAACAAATTTTTTTCCCTTAGGTTGAGGTGTTCCTTTAGCAACACTGCAGGAAAGAGAGAATCTGTGATTTTTCTCTATTTTGCTGGTAATTATAAGCAGGAGGTAGTCACAGCTCAACTATTTGTTGTAGATGTGTATGCTTGGTTTGAGGAGGAGGTTTACTTGGAAGAGAAAAACTGAACTATAATCTGTGGTATAAGAAAATGCCACACAGTACAAATCTAAATGTGTTTCAGTTAAGCCAAGTAATTAGATTTTGGAATGAATCCAGTGAACTTCCACTAAGTAATCTAACCATGAAACTCAATGGCACATCCAAAAAGGATGTATAAATATGATAAATAAAAATAAAACAGAATAGAAAATGTGCAGCAAATGCACCTGTGACAAAAGTTCTCTAGAACTAAAGAAATAACAGGTTTTCCAAATTATTCACAACATATCTTCTAATCAACTTTACAATGGAATCATACTTATGAAAAATAAGAAGGAGAAGTTTCATGCTTTCATAAGCAAAACCATGCCTCTCTAAAATGGAATGACCTTTACCCACTATGATATTTCTTTCCACTGTATGGTGGAACACACATTCTCACAAAATTATGCTGTGTCTTTTTGAATAACATTTTTGCAGTTATAGAAATAAAATCAGCCATTGTTTCTTGATATTAGGTTAGGTGACAAGAAAATATGGAAAAATTTATAAATTTATAATTATAAAAATTTAAATTATTAAGTTTATAAATCAGTGTTTCTTTGAGGTTAAAAAATAACTGCTAGACATTCCAGATAGTTTAATTTAACATAATATCACATCTCTAAGAAGTAAAATAGTAAGCATCTCTGTAAGTCATAAAATAAGAGCAATTATTTAAACCATTCTTTCAAACTTTTCAACATTGGAAATGTCTCATACTGTGTTTATCCTTGTGTTTTTACCTGCATTTTTCTGTATCTTCTCACATTTACTCTTTTTTTTTTTTTACTTTTGGTCTTTTCTTAGAAGTGAATATAATAGAGTCAAAAGGTTGTGTAAATATATTAAATATATATATATTAAATATATTAATCACCCTCTTCCAAATATTTCATGTTGTACCATTCTATACTATCAGAGGGAATCAATATTGGCAATCATGAGAATTGTTCAACAAAATAAAGTCCTGTTTATTGTTACAGCCCAGTAGTTACAGTCATAATGGAGTATAAGTGCTGCCTGTGTGTATAAGAGGACATGTGAGACCATTCGAATGAAAGTACCTCCTAATCAAGAAAGATAGCTCTTCCATGCTTGTGGACAATGCACTGTTAGGGGTTACAGAGGATCTCTGGATATTTTCCCCCCCCAGACACATAATGGTCCCAGAATATGCCTTGTTATTTTCCTGTGTTTCTCTCAGAAACAGGGAAGATGTGTCAGAGCCAACAATACACAGAGTGCCACTGTAAAATGGTACCTTGCACTTTTAGAGGTTTAGCAAAGAAATACAGAGTGAGAGGAATGGGGATGATATTTATCATTTGTATAGTGCTGTGGAACATGTTTTTACACTCTGAGATGCCAGAATGGAAAAAAAAATCCGGTAGAATGAGAAAGAAAAGCAAGTGTAAAAGCATCGCACATGGCTATTGTAGATATTACTTAGCAAAATGTTTTATTTTTCTTAATAAAAAGACAATGGATAATCTGACACAAAGCTCCAAAACAAGAATAATTTTGGACCATGTAGTTATGTAAGAGAGCTCTCTATGAGCTAAAGGAATAGAGAAAAATAGTCATGGCCTTCTAGCAGGTCACTGTACTGTCCTTTCTGTCTAACCTTTAACTGGAGATAGATGGTTATAAGATTATGAAGCTTCTGTCTAGAAAGATCTCTTAATTGGCTCACTCATCCTAAAAGTGCCTGGCTGTTTCTGTGTCTCATCACTGGAACTGAAGGAAACTTGCAGTCCCTGCATGTCCATTGGTTATCATTACTGGGAACCAAGGAGTTATCATTGAGAAACAGGATGCTTTCTCCCACAATAGTACTGCAAATCTCTGACCTTTCATGACTTGCAAGCTCTGAAGGCCAAGAAGTTCAAGGGCAAGTTCTAAATCAGGACCATGGACCACATCCATTAGTAAGACAAGTTCTCCTCCAGGATTACCTCTTTTGTTCAGCAAGAGTGGAGAGCAGATTGGAAGAATTCAAACTCAACAGCTCAATGTGCACTGATATTGTTAGCATCTTTTTTTTTCTACAAAGAACACACCATTTGGTGTCCAAATACCTGTGTTTACATAGTAAGTCTAGGACTCACAGCTATGTAACCTTGGGATCTCAATGAAAAGTTCCTCCCTAAAAGGAGGAAGGTGATTTAGTGATAATTAGTCTGGACCCTGGATTCTTGATGAGAACTTACTGTGGACATTGAGGTCAAGGGAATATGAGAAAAACACTCTCCTGTTGGTCATAACTACATTTTGTCTTAGGGCTACTGTATTTTTCAAACTCTAATCCTAAAGCTAGGGGAGGTGGAGGCAGTTACTATGTCCCATAAGTTTCTCTGCCATTATTTTTATATTTACCTTAAATTTTTTTAACAGATTTTTGTCTTGGGAAAATTTCCCTGGTAAAGAGACTTAACAATCTGAAGGGGTTGTGCATTAATAGATGGAAGGGAATTTGAAGGGTGAGAGGTGACTATGCCCTCATTTCAAGTGGTCTTCACTAATATTACCCTTATATTTGTCCACACATCCCCCTGATCCAACTCATGGATTTGAAAGAAACCTTGATCTAATTCATTGAAATCCATTTCCTTGTAGTTTTTCAAGGACATGCCCAAATTCAAAGTAGCAGAAAATGGCAGTTGCTGAGCAATCATCTTATTGAGAAAGGTGCAATGCACATGTGAAAATAAATAATTATATTGAGGCATATTTTACATATCAAAAAATTCACACATTTCAAGTGAAAAAAATAATTCAGTATGTTTTCTAAGCAAATTTACCAAGCTGTGCATCACTATATGTCAGTTCTAGAACATTTTATCACCTAATAAGTTCCCTCATGCACATTTACTATAAATCTCTATCCACCTCCCTCCCAAAGCAACCACTAGTCTATTTATTGCCTCTATAGATTTTAGAGGCTAGACTTGAACACCTTGAATACTATGCTTAAATATTTTAAACAACTGACATCATTTAAGAATATAAAGGGGGAGAATAATGTGTATCAGATACTTGTTGCAGGAAATTCTTGAATTGCCTGGGAATGAGAGATTAAAAATGAGAGTCTGGACATTAGGAGACTGGTTACATGCGTGTTGTAATAATCCAGCTGCAGATGTGGAGGCAGAGAACTCATGGTAAGGGCTTGTCAGGGCTTAGTCCATCATATTCAGAGCAGGCAGCTTTCTTTGTGATGTGAATTCTCTGGAACAACCTGAATAAGGAGAAGAGTTCCCAGAAAAGGGCAAATCATCAGGAAACTTTTATTCCACATGGTTGGTGATCCAGGGAATGGGTAGTAGGTGGGAAAAAAGAATTGTGTATATTTTCTAGGAACTCTATGCATAAGAGCATAAGAGAAGAAAGTAAAGGAGGTTATGCAATTGTGATTTATAAATGGTTGCACACAGCAGATAAAAGTCTAGCACTGCTGAAGAGTGTACCTAAATATACCACTACAGTGGGGAGGAGAGAATCTAGATAAGGTCAACCATCCTAGATATCTCAGGGAACAAAGCAAGATGACCTAGTGTGAATATTATCTTGTCTCAGAGTTGAGGTTGCTAAAAATCACACCCATCCACAGCTATTTCTGCCACAGAACTGTCCAGGAATTGAGATTTACTCATTTCCTTGTGTTAAAGCCTAATTTTCAAATACCTCTGTTAACATGTTAATATGTTACTTAGACAAGATATGGTATTAATCCATTATCACCTATTGGCCAGTAGCAAATTAGCTAGATGTCACCAAGAAAAGAAAACACATATGAGAAAATGGGAAACAGGCCAAACTAGTGTAGGTAGGACTCTCCTGAGCAACAACACTACCAAGAATACTGAACTGAACCCTGCTAGGACTCCCAGAAAGAGACTTTCTTCAGTCATGACATGTACAAGCACACTAGGTACTTGGTGTTCTTACTGTGTGTGCCATTTTTTCCAGATATACTCTAAATGAACTCTGGAAGTGAAATTCTCCTGCAGTTTTCTTTTTATTTGGCCTGGTGTTTTCTTGTTGTTTTTCCATGATTTTCCTCTCCAAATCACTCTACTGATTTACAGACATTTATTCAAATTTATTGTGTGGAAAGTCCCTGTGAGAGCCACAAAGAAGTGTTAAACAATGACAACCAGAAGACATGTAAGGAAACCAACAGTCATTCTTCGCTTCCTTACTAGCAAAGCCCAATTTTATTCAGGGTACAAATGGACCTAACTGAAAATTTATTATTCCCTAGCTCTCCCTGGTAGCTAAAAGTGTTCATGTAACATAACTTTGTCCAAGTATATGTAATTGAGAGTAACTATTTGATTATTTAAGAAGAAAAAAAAATCGTCCAAAGAGAACTAATCCAGCCAGCATATCCCCTTTTACCTTCTGCCATTCTAGTTCTTCCTGCCCAGAATATGGCTGTGATAGTGGGAGTGGAGCAGCTATCTTATAACCTTGAGATAATGTGTATAAGCTAATGAAAGCTAATTGAGAAGACAGAAGTAACAGTCTCTGATGGCACTGTGGTTCACCTTTCATGTCTCATGTGGAGCAAACAAAACCTCACAGCAGAAAGGAGTAAGTAATTGATACAAAAGACTTATGTCAATATCTAGGTGAAAAGTAAGGAGAACCAAATATTCTAAGGTTATAGCTAGATATTCACATACTTAAGAACTGCCAGTCTTCTTGGGGATGGGAGAGATAAAGAAATAATTAGATAAATTCTGTAATAGTTGTACAGCCATTGTGTTACAGGTCACTTACTTGATTTGAGGGAATGTTTCTCAAAAGATGTAAAACTTGAACAATCACTTGAAGATTGAGAAGTTTTCCAAGCAATCTTTGGTATGGAAGAGATTGCTGGGAAAGAGAAACTAGGCAAAGAGATGAGTTTGTGAAAAGTCAAAGTCTGATAGAAAAGATGGAGAGAGGTGGATGGGAAAATTTCAGTGCATCTGGAGTCTTGTGTTTATTACAAAATGGTGGGAAGATGGCTGGAGTCTAAGGGCAAGGACCAGATGTTGAAAGGCAGTATAAGGCATATTAGAGAGTTTATGCTTTGTCCCATGGCCAGGATTTATAAACTGGTACCCAGCAGTGGGATCCCTGTTTAGTTTGAAAAGTATTAAGTTTTATAAGTTTTAAATTTGAATGTGCTTAGATGGGAGGTGCCCTATATCCTTGCCACAAGCTCTACAACTCCCTGGGTTTTCTTTTCTTTTCTTCTTATTATTTTTTAGATTTATTTATTCATTTTAGAGAGAGAGATAGAGTACGAGCTGGAGGGCAGAGGGAGAGGGAGAGAGAATCTCAAGCAGACTCCCCACTGAGCACAGAGCTGGATGTGGGGTTCTATCTCACAACCCTGAGATCAGGACCTGAGCCAAAACCAAGAGTCAGATGCTTAACTGAATGAGCCACCCAGGCACTCCTCTACAACTCCTTTTAATGATAGTTAACACCCACAATATTTATGTTAGATACCTGGATCCCAAAAACATTTATGTTTGTGACCTCTTAGAGAAAAATTAAACCAAGTGCTAAAGTCCCTGAGGAAGATAGGAAAGCTTGAAGATGCCGAGATGTAGTAAGGAATACAGGTGTTCAACAATAAGTGAAAGGCAGAGACTTCAAATGAGGAAAGGTTTGATTTCATAAACAGATAAAACAATCATAAGTGCCAGGAGAGGGAGATGAAAGAAGTTTAAAATCTCTAAGACGTTCCAGCAAAGATGAGAGTGGGTGAAAACTGGTCCCAGTCAATAGTGTATAAAGGAAAGTAGAGTAGCCAAGAGGAAGATTTATTTTCAATAAGTATTTAAGAAGTTGAATTTTATAGATAAAACTTTCATGTTTAAGAAATATAGCTAATTTCTTAATATATTTAATATATTGGCTTCCTGGTCAAAATGCCAAAAACTTGAGTTGTAATTCAATCAACAATACGTATTTAGCAAGTGCAGACATAAATTTCTAAACTTTTGTGAGATCCAAAATTATATATTTTGCCTAATAGACTTTATAGCATCTAAAAATCAAGGTGTCGAAGCAACTCTATAGTTATCATTTATTGAAAGAAATAAGGTGGATAGGAAAGAGGAAAATTAAATATGAAAGAGTAATAGAAAAATGGTCAACTTATAAGGTAATATTAATAAATTATCAAGTTATGCCAAATTGTATTATTTAACCCAAGTAGTTTTAGCATCTTCAACAATGAATATAATGTATAAAATGCACAACTAGAAAGACATAATATATCCCGTGAGCATTTTTACCAGTGTGTTAATGACCTGCTTGAGTTAGCACCTTGGGCTTTGCCTCCAGCCTTAAAATATAGTCAATTATTACCTGCTCAAATCTATACCAGCACGTTTTAACTAGACTAAATATACTCTAAGGAGAAGTAAATATTATAGTATTTCATTTTCATTCTCAGCTTCTAAAATCACAACTATTATTCATAATTCAATTGTAGTTTTGAGTATGCTATAATGTACCTGTAAGTGAAAATCATGTACTTGTGACAGTGTTTAAGTCTCTTGACTTATAAAACTAGAAATATCAGTCTGAAGTAGATTTAAAATATCTTATATGTACTTAAACAGCATATTATCCATTTTTTTCTTTTTCTCCATATATATTATATTTTAGATTATAGCTTTTTGAGATGATATCAAATCACCAGTTGCAAAATAAACCAAATATAACAGATTTTAAAGTCATTGCCAACTATAATGGAGATATATGGCATACAGAGCAAATTTCTTTCATTCAGGTAACAGTTGTCAGTTTGTGCATTATTTGGACTAACTCCCCCTCCTACTTCTTGATCCATAGCCAAAAAGCAATTTACATTTTGTTAATTATTCACACACTGGGGGGGCAAGAGGGGTGATACTTGAAGATTTAAATGGTCAATGTTGTCTCTGCATTCCTTGTCCATCCAAAATAAAAATAGATAATGTTCATATAAGCAGCATTTTGTTGGATAGCTGAGAGACTACCATGATTTAAGAGTAAGATTAGAGTCAGTATCATCTAATACCTTGTCAGGAATTTCAATAGTGCAATTCGTAATAGTGATAATAATAATAATAATAATAATAATAATAGTCACATCTATTAACTTAGTTAAGCACATAAAATGTACCAAGTACTGAATTTAATACTTTTTCACAAATCATCTTATTTAATCTTCAATCCTGTACATAATAAGAACCATTATCTCTGTTTTACAGATAATAATAGCCAGTTTTTACTGAATTCTAATTATATGTTCAATTTGAAATATCCCAATGAAATAGTTACCATTTTCCAGAAGAGGAAACCTAAATTTTGAGTGAGAAAGTGATTTGCCTAAATTCCCATATGTAGTGAGGTGAGAGCCATGACTCATTTGTAATTTAGGAACTCATGTTCTTAAGCACAATATTGTGGTTATCACAAATGTATTAGTCGTTGTAAGTAAACCTAGATGCTTTAACAGAACAGCTCCAGAATCTCCCCAGAGGTCCTACTGTTTGCCCATGCTTTGATACAAGTTCCACAGCGTCTGAAATGTCATCTCTCAGTAAGGGAAGCTGAGAATTTAGCCCTATCCCCAAGAGAAAAATGAAATTGATTTGGTATGATTATGGTATTTTCTCTGTCATACCTTATTTAAAAAATCTTGACTTTTCTGAGTGAAAAAGGAAACTTTTGAATTATTTTAAGTATGAAGAAACTATTGAGTTATTTTAAATATGAAATGATATCAGTAAATTTCTATTTTACAGTTATGACAACAGTGGCATTACAGAGCACAAGTCTATTTTTTTGGTTTACCCAGGGGTGAGAACTAAGAAAGGGAAACTTTAGGGGGACCAATTTCCATGAGAAACGATGAGCAGGAGTGAATACAATGGCTGTTGGAATTAAGAGAAGAGGTAGGTAAAGCCTCCAAAAGATATTTGGGGGATAGAATCAAAAGGACTTACTGAATACTGGGTCTGAGCAATTAAAGAGAAAAAGGGTCAAAGATACCTCTGAGGTTTTAAACTTGGGGTACAGTGTGAGTGGTCAGGAATATAATGTAGAAGTGATCTCTTTTTATAGAATGGTTTCAAGTAGGAATCCTTTGTCAATAAGGCAGGCAGATATATTGATTGTGCTGCATATGAATTTGTTTGCATTGCTAGAAAAACCTCCTAACAACAAAACCAAGACAAATTAAATGAGTCATAAATTAATCTGGTTTATTTCATTCAATCATTCATTCAACAAATACATTTGGATTTTGAATTGTGTGCTAAGTACTATGGTAGAAATTAGAGGAAACAGTATGAAAGACACAATCTGGGTTCAGGATATTTAGGTTGAGTGGAAGGCAATCATGATTCAACTTAATGCTAAAAAAAACCACATTTGGGATATTATGGCAATTCATAGAAAATGCGTGGAAACCCAGACAGGTAACAAGAGAGGGTCAAAAAATCTTCATAATAGTTTGAAGGAGAGATAAGTGTTAGCTAAGCAGAAAAAGAAGACTTGTTTAGACTGAAAGAAAATCATGTACATAGGCTCAGAAGGAAAATAGGAAATGATGTAATAAGGATAGGAAAGTTAAGTATGGACTGATTGGTGAACTAAAGATGGGAGGGTTAGAGATCAGGCTTGGAAGGTAGGAGTTGTTAGGATATGAAAGATTCTTACATGCCGTAAGCCTTTTGAAGACCTCAGCTTGAAAGTTAAAGAAGCCACTGAAGGATCCTTAGCAGAAAAAAATGGCACTGGTCACATTTATGCATAATAAACACCATTCTTACAACAGCAAGGAGATTGGATTGGAAAAAAATAAGATCAGAGGCATGCAAACCCATCATGGGGCTTCTAGTGAAGTCTGGCAGGGAAATAATTGTGGTCTGAAATAAAGCAGTTGCAGTCAGGATGGAGTCTTAGGGGAGGAATTCAAGAAATGCTGAGGAGCAAAGTAGAAAGAGTTTTATGCCCAGTTGAGATGAGAGGGAAAAACGAGGAAAATTCTCAGCTTTCTAACTTAAGTAACTAGGTGTCTGATGGTGCAATTCAACAAGACAGGGAGGAATGAAATGATGTGCAGGTCTGGGGAGGGAGGAAAAGAAATAAACTTAATTTTATGCATGTAAGTATCTCGGAGACATACAAGTAGAGATGTCCGGCAGGAAGTTGCGTTGAATTTTCTAAACGTAATATAATATGACTTGAAACTTCATGTATTACCTATTCCTTTCCCTACTTGGCTCAATGCTTTAGTGATTTCAAGTTAAGGGTTTCACTTTAATTTTTTTTTCTTTTTCACTTAACTGGTAGACTTATGCCAGTGACAATAAGGGAGAATGGAAGTTTAAATGCAAATATATCACCGTAAGTAATTGGTCATTAGTATCATCTTCTTTTTTAAAACCTAATTATAAACTGGAGAAAGTGGAAACTTACCTTTTTGTTTCTTATGCCTGTTTTGAAGGGAAATTAACTTGAAAAGAAAAATCTAATCCACAAATATAATGACACCTAATAAAAACCCACAGGGTACTAGTTAATAGTTTATGCTGATGCCCACATATTTACAAGTATAAAGTATTGCAAATTGAATCCAAACTTTATCCCTTTTCCCAAAAGAAAAATAAAAGAGTGAATGTAAAAAATGAATGCATATCAAATCACAAGGAATGTTACATAATACAAATTACAAAACCACAATGTAGTTATACAAAATTCTGATCTTCATGAGATAAGATGAGTGTGTATTCAACCAAAGGAAACTACATAATTGCAAAGCAGAGTCTGAAGCAGCTGGATTAAATAATGAGGATTCTTAAAAAAGGAAATCTTTTTAGAAACCATAGCTTTCTGAGAACTTTTGCAAAAGTTATCAGTACAATCTACATAATTTTACACATTTATTTAAAAATCTAAATTGAGCAAAGTTGACCAAGGAAATTAGAAATGGAGCTCTCTGAAATAGAATAAACAGGAGATTGGTAGGCTCTAGACATATGGGTTGGGAAGGTTTCCAGAAATATGAAGCGGTTTAAATATTTCTGAGTATTTGATATCACTAATTCAAAGTTTCATAGTCATTGCTGGCCATGGTGGATGTGTGTTCCAGGATCCCTAAACTTTATGACTACCTCTTGGGGGAAAGCTCTCCCAAGAGCCCTTCTTGCAAGAACACTTGGGAACCTCACCTGGCTACCATAACGCTCTATAATATCATTAAGGGAGATTTTTTTTTTTTTTCAAAAGAACCAGAAATGCTCAGTACCATGCCTTTGAACATTGCTTTCTTTGTCTTTGGTATGTATAGATATGGTATCAGTAGTTTCAATCTGTTTCTTTGCTCCTTTTTGAAAATAGCTTGTCTGAGAAGACTTTTTCTTTAGAAATTATGACCATTTCGGTTCATAATTTGAGATCATATAATCTCTAAGCAAGCTCTTATGTTAGCACTTTAATCAGAAAATGTCTCTACTGAACAAAGTTTTGTTATTAATATGCAAATGAATGCTGTAAGGCAGATGACACTTTTCCCCAAACCACATTCAATTAACATACCAATAACTTTAGGTGCTCCTAGTATAATCAGAATTAGTGTTTTACATGACAGATTTTTTAACACTTCTTAGATTGTGAGTATAAAGAATCTGAAGCTATCATTTATTACCATGATGCAAATGTATAACATATAGGTTGAAAGAATGGAAGAATATGACCAAAGATGACGTAAGTAGAACAATGTTATAAATGTTTAGTCAGGTTCCTGAATTGATTGCTGAACTAAGGAACCACATGATTACCTTAAAGGAAGCACTCAGTGTTAAAATTAACAGTTATAACCATCTGTTATATTAAAATTATGTGAGCAAGTTCACTTCTACCTTATAAGTGAAAATGAAACCACAATAACAAAAATTTTTAAAAATCACAACAGATCATATGATAAATGGCTCAAACTCTTTAAGAAGCTCCTAAAGCAAATTTACATTGTTTAAGCATTTTAAGAGATTAAAATTCAAAATTAAGAATTAACCTGAAAACATTGCCTATAGTCTCTCCATATTAAGTAGAAAGAGTTCTTCAGCCTCTAAACATATTACCCATCAGTGTTTCTGACTGAAGTATCGTCTACCTGCCATCTGGCAAGTCAGAATTAATATGGGATGAAACACTGAAGTCTCTTGTTTTACTTTCTATGTGTTGGGACATTTTTTTATGAAATGCATTTATTCAGCAAACACTTATTGGTCACCCATTATTATAGTCACTGTTATAGGTTCTTGGGATATAGTGTGGAGAAAAATGTTTTTTAAGTACTCAAATGTGGCTCTTTTATATATTGGATACCATTTTAAAGAATCTAATTTATATTTTATAATATACAATGCTATTATCATGGATGTAAAAATACAGTTTTGTGGGGGATTTTAAATTAAATTTTTTTGAATTGCTCCATATGTTCTATTACACAAAATTTTTGAGCATTTCAACATAGCGGTTTCTAATAGAATCGTAAAGACTTGTGTGTGTCAGCATGTTTTCTGAGTAGTGTTAACTTTGATAGTTTCTTCTGGGAAAAAGGCTAGCACCCAATTTCTCTGTTCCAACATTCATTGTGAATCAAAATCATGCAAAAACATAAAACATACTGTGCTGAACATTTCTAGTATTCATAGTCAGCATTTATACCATTAGCATTAAATGGATCAGGATAGCATTTCTGTAGTCAAAAACAAAAAGATTTCACATTCATTTGAATTTTAACATGTTTCTTATTTTAAACATTAGTTTAGGGCAGTTTTTTCCAAACATAATGTAGAGGCATTTAAAAACAGAAAGCTGGGCACCTGGGTGGCTCAGTTGCTTAAGCGTCTACCTTTGGCTCCGGTCATGATCCCAAAGTCCTGGGATCAAGTTCCGCATTGGTCTCCCTGCCCCTCGGGGAGTCTGCTTTTCCTTCTGCCCTTCTACCCGTTTGTGCACTCTTTCTCTGTCTCTCAAATAAATAAATAAAATCTTTAAAAAAAATAAAATAAAAACAGAAAGTTGACCCTTAATTAAATGTAGCACTCTCCACCATCAATATATACTAAGAACTTAAAATGCATAATTTTACACATATAACACTTCAGCCTAATACTTCACATATGCCTGTTGTGTTTTATTAGGGTAGTATTTTTTCACTCACATAACTGACATCTTATATGCTGTTGCCCAAAAACAGATCTGCAAATACTTTCAATTGTTCCTGTTGGCATGCTGCTATTTGTTGTAATTGCTCTTAGAGGAGTACAACATTCCCTTAAGACACTACTCTGTACTTTTTATGTGCACAAATCATTTTTTAGCTCTAAAAGAGTTTATAGAGTGTTTACTTTTACTTAAGAAGGAATTAGGGAGGAGAGAAGGGCAAAATCCCAGTGATATGAGATGCACAGTCCTATTTTTTTGATTGGTTTGACTTTTTTTTTTTTGATGGGGGTCATTGTACAGTTAAATTGGTGATTTCTACATTAAATTAAATGTAAAAGCAAAAACAAACAAACCCTTGCTAGAATACTTTTTACCTGAAAGCTTACCACCCTATATCTCGATTTTATTTTTAAAATTTTTTAAAGTTTTTATTTAAATTCTAGTTAGCATATAGTATAATATTGATTTCAGGAGTAGAATTTAGTGATTCATCACTTACATATAACATCCAGTGCTTATCACAGTAAGTGCCCTCCTTAATATCCATAATCCATTTAGCCTACCTCCCCTCCAGCAACCCTGTTTATTCTCTATAGTTAAGAGTCTCTTATGGTTTGCCTCCGTCTCTGTTTTTTTTCCCTTTCCCTATATTCATCTGTTTTGTTTCTTAAGTTCCACATATGAGTGAAATCATATGGTACTTGTCTTTCTCTGCCTGACTTATTTTGTTTAGTATAATTTCTTCCAGTTCTATCCACGTCATTGCAAATGGCAAGATTTCATTCTTTTTGATGGCTGAGTAATACTCCATTGTATGTATCTACCACCTCTTCTTTTTTTTTTTTAAATTTTATTATGTTATGTTAGTCACCATACAATACATCGTTGGTTTTTGATGTGGTGATCCACGATCCATTGTTTTCGTATAACACCCAGTGCTCCATGCAGTACGTGCCCTCCTTAATACCCATCACCGGGCTAACCAATCCCCCCTCCCCCCTCCCCTCTAGAACCCTGTTTGTTTCTCAGGTCCATAGTCTCTCATGGTTCATCTCTCCCTCCAATTCCCCCCCCCATTTTTCCCTTCCTTCTCCTAATGTCCTCCATGTTATTCCTTATGTTCCACAAATAAGTGAAACCATATGATAATTGACTTTCTCTGCTTGACTTATTTCACTTAGCATAATCTCCTCCAGTCCCATCCATGTTGATGTAAAAGTTGGGTATTCATCTTTTCTGATGGCTGAGTAATATTCCATTTATACCACCTCTTCCTTATCCATTCATCTGTTGATGGTCATCAGGGCTCTTTCCATAGTTTGGCTGTTGTTGATAATGCTGCTGTAAATATCTGGGTACATGTACCCCTTTGAATCTGTATTTTTGTATCCTTTAGGATGCTTGGTAGTACAATTGCTGGGTCATAGGGTAGTTCTATTTTTAACTTTTTGAGGAACCTCCATACTGTTTTCCAGAGTGGCTACACCAGTTTGCATTCCCACCAACAATATAAAAGGGTTCCCCATTCACCACATCCTTAACGCTGGATCTATTGTTTCTTGTGTTGTTAATTTTGGCTATTCTGACTGGTGTGAAGTGGTATCTCATCATGGTTTTGATGTGCATGTCCCTGATGATGAGTGATGTTGAGCATCTTTTTATGTGTTTGTTAGCCATCTGGATGTCTTCTTTGGAGAAGTATCTGTTCATATCTTCTGCCCATTTCTTAACTGGATTATTTGTTTTTATGGGGGGGGTGTTGAATTTGATAAGTGCCTTATAGATTTTGGATACTAACCCTTTATCAGATATGTCATTTCCAAATATCTTTTCTTATTCCAAAGGCTGCCTTTTAGTTTTGTTGATTGTTTCCTTCTCTGTGGAGAAGCTTTTTATCTTGATGAAGTCCTGATAGTTCATTTTTGCTTTTGTTTCCCTTGCCTCTGGTGATGTGTCTAGTAAAACTGATCTCAAAGAGGTTGCTGCCTGCATTCTCCTCTAGGATTTTGATGGTTTCTTGTCTCACATTTAGGTCTTTCATCCATTTTGAACTTATTTTTGTGTATGTTGTAAGAAAGTGGTCCAGTTTCATTCTTTTGCATGTTGCTGTCCAGTTTTCCCAACACCATTTGTTGAAGAGACTGTCTTTTTTTCCATTGGACATTCTTTCCTGCTTTGTTGAAGATTAGTCAACTGTATAGTTGTGGGTCCATTCATCTATATGTCTGTTCTTGTGCCAGTACCATACTGTCTTAATGACTGCAGCTTTGTAATATAATTTGAAGTCCAGAATTGTGATGCCTTTCAGCTTTGCTCTTCTTTTTCAAGATTACTTTGGCTATTCATGGTCCTTTGTGGTTACACACAAATTTTGGGATTTTTTGTTCTAGCTCTGTGATCAACATCTCAATTTTAAATCTAATCACATTTTTCTTACCCTACCTTATGTTAGCAAATCAGTATATTGAATGGAAGCCTTTAAGTTTTCATTTATTTTGTTTGGCCTGAGAGCAACACTTAATTTACTTGCTTCTTTCTTGAAGCACAATCTTTACTTGGTTCCAATGACACAACCATTCCTAGGCATTCCTTTTACCTTTTAAACTGCTTCTTCTGACTTCTCTGCAAACTGACATTCCTCTACCTGGGCTTTTCATGAAGACCAGGCTCATCAGCATCTCTCAATATTCTTCCTAGGTAAGTTCATCTACTCAAAATTTTTTTATTTCCAGCAGAGATCTCCTTCTAAGATTCAAATCTTAAAATCCAATTCTCTGATTAATGTCTCTTTTTTGGATGTGCCAAAGCACCTTCAATTATATATTTCTGAAGCAGAACTTTTTACCATGATCCAGATCTTTAAATCTGGCCCTTTTCTGTTGCTTCCTTTCCAATGAATGGCATCCACATATGTTCAATTTATCAATCCACAAAATTTATCACCATCTTCACCAAAACTAAATTCCCCTGATTCTATCTCTATAATCAAGGCATCATTGTCTTGTTGATTGTATCTCTTAAATATCTTCCAAATTCATTCACTTTTATTTTTCACCACCTCTCATCCAAGTCCCTCTCATACACATCCCCCAAAAAACATAGCTCTATGAGCTAAATAGTCTTACCATTATATGCTTCTTGGATTTGTGTTCTTGTTTGTTATGCAGAATTATGGACTCCATTGATAACTGATATTTGTGGTTTCTTATTTTTCCAAATATGAAGTAGAGTATCTTGAACATGGCCAAAAAGATCCTGTGTAGTTTGTCCCCCTATTTCACGTTCATCCTCATTTCACACTGAACTCCCCCACTCCTCTGGGCCTGGTCATGATGGTCTTCTTCCAGTCTTGTGAATTTGCCAGTAATTCCTTATACCATAGGAACTTACACATTATTATATCTCTTCTTTCTTTCTTAGTTCCTTCTCATCCTTTAGAATGTCAGCTCAAGCATGACTTCTTCAGGACTAGCTTGACACAATTACTATTCTACATTTGTTTGTGTGATTTTTGTAATTGGTTTTCACCACTAAACTTTAATAATAACAGGGCTGTTTAAATGTTGAATGAAGTAATTAATGAAAGAAGTGAACCAAACCTGATGTGAATCACTTTCAAAGGTACCATTAATTACATTTTTGACACTTCCTGGCCCAATAGCACCCACAATTTGTTTTGTTTTTGTTTTTGTTTTTGCAAATAGTTACATGTGTATTAAAACAAGTTGTAAGTGGTATAAAAGAAATTCAATAAATACACTCAGAGTTATTTTTTTCTCTTCGTAAGTGCAAACAAGTAAAGATAATAAATTTCTTCTTTAGCTTCTCTTTAATACAGTAAATTAGTCAAGTTGAGAATCAATTCATCCTCTTCCTCTGTGCTTTCTTGGTGTCCTCCTGTAAGATGTTTCAATTTCTATCAGGTTAAATACTAACTTTACCACCAAGACTGACTTAAGCCTGTAATATTCTGTTTAAATAATAACATATGTGAGTTATGAATTTATAGCTTTTGTTTCCAATTTCCAGCCTTGGGAATCAAATCATCTCTAGTATCACTGAACTGGACTTAAAAATTGGTTCTCTACATCATTATAGCAGTATAGTTTTTTTTTGTTTAGTTTTGTTTTTTAAAGATTTTATTTATTTATTTGACAGAGAGAGACACAGCAAGAGAGGGAACACAAGCAGGGGGAGTGGGAGAGGGAGAAGCAGGCTTCCTGCTGAGCAGGGAACTGGATGCGGGGCTAGATCCCAGGACCCTGGGACCATGACCTGAGCCAAAGGCAGACACTTAACGACTGAGCCACCCAGGTGCCCCATAGCAGCATAGTTTTAAACATATAATAGATGATTAATTTGTATTTGTTGACATGTCAAAACTTATTAATTATAAGGAATTGCCTTTTCCACATACCATGTTAGGACCAAGACAAAATGGTGGAATTATCTTCATTGTCTCTTTCCATTTCAGAGAGTCATTCTACCACATTCAAAAACTGCTCCTTATTTAAAGTACACATCATATCATTTTATATCTCCTCTTGCATTTTTGTCACAGTCATCCTCCAATCTTCCACATATTCCCTTTCAAGAGTATTTTAGTCCCTTGTTCACTGTTTTAACCTTTACCCAAACTCTTGTTATCATCCTAAGATGTTATATGAATAATTCCACATTCTTATCACAGAGATGCGATTTCATTTTAAAGTCAATAATCTTCATTTCCACCAAAGCAGAAACTCATCAATTTAGGCCTGTTTTGGACAATTCCAAAAAATTTTTATAACAAAATTGCTAATATCTCTCTGTGCTATTTTTATCTATCCATATTTTCAATTGTTTCCGTTCTTCCATTGAACTTGCATTGTTTCCTCATCTGACCTCTATCTCCTCTATTTGTTTCAAATCATTTCAGCCTATTATCCCTTCTTAATTTTATTATCCTTTCTATTAATCCTAACTACTTTGATACACTGTCCCAAATATTCATTTTTAACTCTTTGATGTGCATGTGTGTGCTTGTGTGTGTGTTCCTAGTTTAAATTTGCAGATAACTTCAAATATCTCTTAGTTCTGAGATATGATCATTGACAAAAATAATGAATGGATATTCTTGCCATTCCAACCTCATTATTTGAAAGTGCTTGGCATCATCATGGAATGCTGAGGATCTGGTACAATAAGTAAGTATTTAAAGGAAGAATGGAGAAAAAGTGTCAAATATTCCAAAGTTGATCAAAGGAAGTTGCATCTTGGTCTTTAGATAATAGATGATATTTGAAACTACTAGAAAAGGGAAATGATATTGCTCAATCTGTCCTAGAGATAAGAAAGTGTGTGTCATGATAATATAAAAAATGTTATTACAGTATGAATTTATATTAATATAAAATCAATGCTATAGAAGAAATGAAGATGATAAACATAGGCTTTTTGTCGGGTGCAAGCTAAATATTTAATATTTAAAGTATTCCTTAGTGTGGTTCTCACACATGGCTATTTATCACAATCATCTGTGGAACTTTTTAAAAAATGCTGGGAGACCAAGACTCTACCCCTCAGTTTATAATTCTCCAGGTCTTCAGTGAGTATGAGGAATCTCCATTTTTCATAAGCACCACTAATTACTGTGATGTATGCACAGGTCTGAGAATCACTACTACCACATACGAGGCAAAATTCAGGTCAAAATTATCCCTCAGTATATGGAGTTCTACTTTTCCCCTCTATTCTCATAATTAGTCATTTTAGGAGAAGTCTCTAAGCAGAGTATTTTCCTATTTATTCTAGTAGAAACCATTTCTCAGGGATTGAAAAAGCAGTCCCTTATGGGCCACATTTCCCTCAGTCAAAAATGTTTTGCATTGTCTTGCTGTCAATCATTCTCTCAGTAGTAATCACCTATCAATTTCACCTCTTCTGTCAAGTGATTTTTATGGTATCTACGATTTATGTGGCAGGAACCCCTTTCCAGCGCAAGGCATCAGCTTTGAACAGTGTTTACAGGACTAGGATCTATCTCAGTGCCATGTGAGCAATGATTACTCTGAATGCTGTTAAGAGGTAGTTTGAACAGCTTGAACTTCAGTGGCAATTCTCCCCACACAATCATCCGACTAACTCAGACTGTTTGATTTCTTTTGCCAAAAAGTGTGAACAAGTAATATCTCCAAGTTCAAGAAAATTTAATTGATAATTCAAAATATATTAAATAATATTATTCTATCAATTATTATTTGAAAATGGAGTTTTCAATGCATAGGACATCAATAATAGTATAAAATAATTTTTTCAGTAATTAAAATCTGCCCTTATTATCATTTAAATAAAAATGCAGTCACCTTTGCAGTAACATTTTAAATCTGAAGTCTGAAATAAATTAAAACTGACAGACATTTTGGTCATTAATGATTTGAAGAAACTGTTTACTTAGACCCCAAAAGCAAGTTTCATTTCATTAGAAATGAGCTTCCTGGTGGTTTCCTCAGCAAAATTAAAATGCCTGGTTTGGTGGTCCTTGCCACACATACCAACAATTCTCCCTGCTTCTTTCCCCTCCAATTACTCAATAAATAATAAAGGAAATTTTCATGTTCTTTTTTGCCCCAACATACCTGAAGAAAACCAATATATTCAGACTGTACAATTTGCAAGGTAAGGGGATTTAAGAATCACCCAGTATATCCTGAATTGCTTTAAATCTATCTCTACATCCAACATTTTGCTATATTCTCTTATTAATCCCCTTCTGGGGCATACAGCCTTAATCTTGTTTTGGGAATTATTTTAAAAGAGCCAGAAAATGCTAAAACATAAGCAATACCACTTAATAAAACTTAGTAAACACTACCAATTAATAAAAGTATTTATAGAACTATTATGTTTTTCTTTTGCAAAGAGTTATTCCATTGTGGTTTTTAATATAGGATCTTAACCTAAATATAAGGTATTGTCATACCTTATAAGGCCTGTTTACTGGTCTTGGGGAAGGTGTGTGTGTGTGTGTGTGTGTGTGTGTGTGTGTGTGTGTGTTGGGGGCTGGTGGGGGTGATGCTGTTAATATAACTACTTGAATATAATCTACTTGAATTAATATATGTCACTATATCAAAACAAGGGCTGTGTGATCCAAACTTAGAGCTGAATAAATGCCAGTTGTTGCAATCATACCTCAATAAGATTAGAGGACATCCAAGTATATTGTCGAGAGACATTCTTATTAAAAATATCTGTCTTTTTCTATTGTCTCTACTTTGAAAATTGCTGAGAGGCTCTCACCCTCCTACCTTAGTTAAATTCACTTTCTCAGCTTTTCCCAATCCCTCCCTCCAACTTACTGCTATGCCTTCTGCTATGCTGGAATGGAAAGCAGTCCATCCTTTACTCTGACCATTTTCTGAATGAATCGCCTTTGTCCCCTCTACTCTTTTGCCTTTCCACAATCCTCATCATGCAAGTCTGGAGAACCAGACTAGATTAGAACTCCAGGGGGCAAAGAGAGGACAAAGACTGAGAAACACATTAATAATTTTGACCCTTTCCACAAAAATGTGCATGACAGAAATATTCAGTTAAGTCCTGAACTTGAAATGCTGGATATCTTAAAAGGAGGGAGAAATTGCTTTAAAAATATTGAATATACTTGATATAATATAAAATATGTAGGTAAAAATATAAGTGGCATTATGGTCACCTATAGAGTACAATGTATTTTATATTGTGAGGTTAATATATATGTTTCCAAGAAAACTCATTATACATAATATTTTTACTTATATATTATATAGTTATATGTAAATAGAATACAGTATATAAACATACTGTGTATTTATATATGATATATGGTACATACACTTTTTTGTTTATTTCCCATATAGAGAACCCCCAACCAAATTGAGTTTAAAAAGAAGATATCTGGTTGGTGACTCTGTATCTCAGTAATAATGGAATCACCAGCTGCCTTTCTTGTTCCACCAGCATGTTCTAAAATTCTTATATGGACTTAGCCTCAGTTGTTTAAGGATAGAATCCAATAAATTATTGAAAAAAAGAGAGAGAGAGAGATCAATCTCCTAAGAAGTTCTGTTGGGCTGTTGGGTGTTAAGTTTATATTCTACCTAAATGTTAAAAAAAATGGCTAGTACTTAAAGAAATAGCATTCTTAAGTTTTATTTGAAAAGATGAAGCTTAAAAGCTGGAGATAGAACTAAAAGTGTTCCTGATTTTTCAAATTATCTTTAAACTCCACTCATTAAATAAACAAATTAATCAAGAGGAAGCATGGAGAGCTAATCCATTCATTTTTGTTTAGCAAGGCTCCTTGGTAGAAATTTGTAGATTTAAGAATTAAAGTAAAGCCATTATGTGGAGGAGGGACTATAAGTGGCAAGGAGTAAGAAAATATAGACAGCAATGATAGTCTCAGGCATGGTAGTGATTCCAATTTTAATTTTTATTTCTTTGGAGATAGTCTTCATCATACATCTAAATAACTTCAAGCCAAAGCAACAAAGATCATTGAAGTATCAGAAGATGTCCTATATAGAATTTAAAATCATGCAATTATATTCTCATCCACTAATTTAGCCCTGGGGTACCCAATCTGTCACTCTACTAGGGAACTACGGTATGGTTAATTAGCAATTCTCCCTTGAAGTGATCCTTAGAGACATGAAGAATCAGCAATGCAGTCTAAGTCATTTCTACTAACCTATTCTATAGGTGTTACTTCTTTTCTTTTATACAAAGCATTCCATAGCCACATGTCTTGGGAAAGACTAATTAAAATCACTGAAGGAAATATGATCAGCCAGACAAGGCAGAAAATAAATCTAGGGGAAAAAAATCATTTAATAGTTGCTGCATTTTTGTAATCAAATGCTCTTTTTAGATGCTAAAAGAATATTTTTCACTAAAAGTTATCAAGCAAAGGTAGTGTGATTTCCCCCCTTTATTTCCACATAACATATTTAAATGTTCAATAAAAATTTTAAATAAAAATCACATATATTAAATATGAAAAAATCTAACTTAAATCTTTATTCTAGATAGTAGAATAGACATAAAAAGTAAGATGTATATTTGGTAGGCTGAGCAGTTTCCTTTAAATCACCACAAGGTGATTATCAGAATTAATACCAGGTACAAAGATCCGTAAGGAGGGAAGAATGTGGCCAGGCCTGGCCTTGATATTTATCTAATAGGCCTAAGGTTGAAAAACATATATTTCATTTATAAAAACAACATGATTGCTACTTCCAAATAGTGAATGATAGTTCAGAAAGCATCCTTAAAAAGTATCTCTTTATGGAAAGCATAATCTAAGAAATAAAAAGCTGGAAATCAAAATTTGTGATTCTCTTTAGATTCTGTTTTGATGCTCAAAAGTAAATTTTATAGCCAGAATTTATGTCCAATATAGTTTCTGGAATCTGGAATTATGTTTTTCCTCATTTTTAAGAAGGGAAATGGCAACTAATGGTTTTCAAAGTGATTACCATTATTTTACTAAACTATGCCAGTAAAAGTATATTTTCCATCTATACATAGGCATATGGGCCCAGGTGCGTGTATGCGCACGTGCACATACACACACACACACACACCCCTACATATTCAGAATACTGGAGCTTTTTGTATCAGTTATTACCAGAGAGAAACCTCAAAATTATCATCAGGATCCAATTATTTTTATTGCACATTATTTTATTTTAAATACTATTTATTCAGATTCTAAAATCTATTTTGTTGTTGTTGCTTGCGAAGTAGCCATTTTCAAACTGCCCTCTTCTTGTGTTATGGATTTAGTTCTTCATTTTTATCTTTGACTATTTCAAACACTTATTTTATTTTATTTTTTTATTTTTTTAAGATTTTATTTATTTGAGAGAGAGAGAATGAGAGACAGAGAGCATGAGAGGGAGGAGGGTCAGAGGGAGAAGCAGACTCCCTGCTGAGCAGGGAGCCTGATGTGGGACTCGATCCCAGGACTCCAGGATCATGACCTGAGCCGAAGGCAGTCGCTTAACCAACTGAGCCACCCAGGCGCCCTTCAAACATTTATTTTAAAGTCTCTTGCAAATTGCTTTGTTAGCACCAGTCTGTCACTTGTGAATGCTCCAGTGTGATTCACTCTCATGTCAGTAATGTCATCTTATGATTTATAATTTTCATGGTTTCTTCCTCAGAAGACCTGCTCTTAAGCATTTCTACATACATTGGCCATGGATGGCCAAGGTGACCCTTTCATGTTATTTTGCAGCTGTCCCCACCATGGTCTTATAGAATGCCCTGACGCAGGGCCAGCTTTCAGTTGGTCAAGGCTAGGGGTGGCTGAATCACAAGAGCGGTACAAATTCAGCTTTTTGCCCCTGCTAAATGCGTGTTCTCATTGCCAAATTTTTACTAGGACTCTCTATCCAGAGGGCAGGGTTCCAAACAAAGGAGCTTCTGTCCTCATGGAACTTGGGGCCTGACACAGTGGCATTTGGAAGCGTTCTGGTTCCCCAACCTGGAGGCTCCACTAGACCCCACCCCTCTTTTGGAGTTTTTATGGAAGCTTCATTACATAAGCATGATCTATTAAATCATTGGTCATTCATGATTGATGTGATTGATTCAAGCTTTAGCCCCTTTCCCCTCCCTGGAAATCAGACGTGGGACTTTGCAAAGTTCCAACCCTCTATTCCAGGGTCCTTTTCCCTGGCAGCCACCCCATCCTTATCCTTAGGTGCTTTCCAGAAGTCACCTTAATTAACATAAATTAACATAAAGTTGTAGGGGAAAGGGACTTGTTATGAATAACAAGACACCTTTATGGCTCTGAATGTCTTTTCAGGAACTAAGGATAAGAGACCAAATATTATAACAAAAGATGCCCTGATTGATCTTATTGATCAGGAAATTCCAAGAGATTTAGGAGCTGTGAGCCAGGAACTGTGTATGAAAACCAAATATATATGAGAAATATATTTTGGTCATCTGAATGACCAAACAAATGTATTTCTTATAAATTGCAATATCACAGAAGTAACTCTTAATTTTTAGGAAAGGCAGTTCAAAGCAAATGTGTGTATTTTTATGTATATATGAAAGAAAGATTTCCAGATTGTGTACAGGAAACAGAGAGGCTAAGGTTGTGAGGACTCACCTTGAGATTGATGTGGCTCGTCTAAAGAATTTCTGAAGTAAGGTTGTGATTACATTCTAAAGGAGCATTTCCTTGAATGTGTGGGGAACAGGTAGGAGTTCACAGTTGGACTAACTTTAATGATCTTTGTGGTTTGACTGAAATACCTTTCAAGGCACTACATCTTCACATCTACATACAGAAGTTGTAAGTATGTGTTGTAAAAAGTGCAATTACAGTTTTTCTCAATATACTCAAAGAATAACAGGGAAATATCCTCCCTCAAGTCACATAAAGAAATAGAGAACAATTTGAATTAAGATGTAACTGAATATCACTGTGCCTAAAATAATGGGCAATGGAGTTGGAGACTTGGGTATGGATCTTTCTTGTCACCTACAAGCTGTGTGACCATGGGCAAGTTACTAAATTTACTAAAATGAGAGCAATTATAACTTTCTCATTAGGCTATTGTGTAATTCCTTTGTGTTACTCTGGGTTCTCAAGAGAAATAGAACCAATAGGATCTCTCTAAATATAGATAAAGATATATAGAGATATAGAGATATATTGGTATCTATCTAGACATGTCTGTATCTAGTTTAACTATCTATCTATCTATCTATCTATCTATCTATCTATCTATCTATCTATCATCTATTGAGAGGGGAGATACTTATTTTAAGGAACTGGCTCACACAATTGTCAGGGCTGGCATATATGAAATCCATAAGGCAGGCCAGCAGGCTGGAGACTGGTGAGTTGATGTTGCAGTCTTGAATCTGAATTCTTTGGGACAGCAAGCTGGAAACTAGGCAGTGTTTCTATGTTGCATTCTTTTTTTTTTTTTCTAAAGACTTTATTTATTTATTTGAGAGAGAGAATGAGATAGAGAGAGCATGAAAGGGGGGAGGGTCAGAGGGAGAAGCAGACTCCCTGCTGGGCAGGGAGCCCGATGCGGGACTCTATCCCAGGACTCCAGGATCATGACCTGAGCCGAAGGCAGTAGCTTAACCAACTGAGCCACCCAGGCACCCTCTATGTTGCATTCTTAAGGCAAATCCCTTCCCAGGGTGATGAGGGAGAATAGGTCCCAATCCTCTTTCCTAAATTCTGGTGGTTTGCTTGCAATCTTTGGTGTTGCTTGACTTACAGACCTCTGCCTTTACCTTCATAAGGTGATCTCACTTTGTATATATCTCTGGTATCCAAATTTTCTTTTTATAAAAACAACAGTTATGTTGGATTAGGACCCATTCTAATGACCTTATCTTAACTAATTACATCTGCAGCAACTCTATTTATAGATAAGGTCTCTTTCTCAAGCACTGGGGATTAGCACTGCAAGACAGGCATTTGGGCTTTCACAATTCAACCCAAAATATCCTTGTAACAGAAAGCTCTCAATAAATGTTGATTACTGTTTTCCAAGACTGAATTTAGAGTTCTTTAAGAAAATAATATATTAATTATGTTAAGAACTTGAGCTAATCCAAAGGAAGTACACTTTTTTGTCCTCTTAATTTTGTGACATCAATAAATATAAAAAATAAGATACAGTGCTTGCTGGAGGAGTACATATTGAAAAATAAGTTGTATATTCTAGTAATAACTATTGATAAATTGAAGGAAATGGGAGAATTCTATAAGAAGAACATATCTATAGATTTGGAGACTATTTTAGCTCTTTTTCAATCTATGAATTCAGAGATTTATAGTTTACCTCCAGAGGAGAATCTAATTTTAAAAGTCTTCCAGAGCATATCCTAAAGAATATTATTGAAAAGCTTATGAAGAGAAGGTATGAATTTCCCCATGCAGAGAAAAAAACACCAGAGGGAAGGGAATGGGGTAAATGTAGTAGGTAGAAGGAATGTACCCCTGTAAAGGATGTCTAGTGTTATGTTACTGACTGATTATGGTGATTTCCAGCAGGAATTCCACTTTTTTCCAAACATGATCAAATCAAGTCTCATATTTTATTCGAAACTATATATCCTTTCTTTTTGACTTTCATGTTTGGAAAGTCTACTCAACACTGAGGTGCAAGAATTTAGAAATGGTTTTATTTTCTCTTCTTATTTGGAATTCCCATGCTTTGGTCAGTTCTACCTGTACAATTCAGCTTTTCTATTCCTTTAAAAAACAAACTGAATTGAATGTGTAGATTGCTCTAGGTAGCATTGACATCTTCACAATATTCGTTCTTCCAATCCATGAGCATGGAACGTTTTTCCATTTCTTTGTGTCTTCCTCAATTTCTTTCATGAGTATTTTATAGTTTTCTGAGTACAGATCCTTTGCCTCTTTGGTTAGATTTATTCCTAGGTATCTTATGGTTTTGGGTGCAACTGTAAATGGGATTGACTCCTTAACTTCTCTTTCTTCTGTCTTGTTGTTGGTGTATAGGAATGCCACTGATTTCTGTGCATTGATTTTATATCCTGCCACTTGACTGAATTCCTGTATGAGTTCTAGCAGTTTTGGGGTGGAGTCTTTTGGGTTTTCCACATAAAGTATCATATCATCTGCAAAGAGGGAGAGTTTGACTTCTTCTTTGCTGATTTGGATGCCTTTTATTTTTTTTGTTGTCTGATTGCTGTGGCTAGGACTTCTAATACTATGTTGAATAGCAGTGGTGACAGTGGACATCCCTGCCGTGTTCCTGACCTTAGGGGGAAAGCTCTCAGTTTTTCCCCATTGAGAATGATATTCGCTGTGGGTTTTTCATAAATGGCTTTTATGATATTGAGGTATGTACCCTCTATCCCTATACTCTGAAGAGTTTTGATCAAGAAAGGATGCTGTACTTTGTCAAATGTTTTTCTGCATCTATTGAGAGGATCCTATGGTTTTTGTTCTTTCTTTTGTTAATGTATTGTATCACATTGATTGATTTGCAGATGTTGAACCAACCTTGCAGCCCAGGGATAAATCCCACTTGGTCGTGGTGAATAATCCTTTTAATGTACTGTTGGATCCTATTGGCTAGTATTTTGGTGAGAATTTTTGCATCCATGTTCATCAAGGATATTGGTCTGTAATTCTCCTTTTTGATGGGGTCTTTGTCTGGTTTTGGGATCAAGGTAATGGTGGCCTCATAAAATGGAGTTTGGAAGTTTTCCTTCCATTTCTATTTTTTGGAGCAGTTTCAGAAGAATAGGTATTAATTCTTTTTTAAATGTTTGGTAGAATTCCCCCGGGAAGCCATCTGGCCTGGGCTTTTGTTTTTTGGGAGATTTTTGATGACTGCTTCAATTTCCTTAGTGGTTATAAGTCTGTTCAGGTTTTCTATTTCTTCCTGGTTCAGTTTTGGTAGTTGATACATCTCTAGGAATGCATCCATTTCTTCCAGATTATCTAATTTGCTGGCATATATGTTGCTCATAATATGTTCTTACAATTGTTTGTATTTCTTTGGTGTTGGTTGTGATCTCTCCTCTTTCATTCATGATTTTATTAATTTGGGTCATTTCTCTTTTCTTTTTGATAAGTCTGGCCAGGGGTTTATCAATCTTGTTAATTCTTTCAAAGAACCAGCTCCTAGTTACCATCAACTTTTTTTTCAAAGAAATGGAACAAATAATCCTAAAATCTGTATGGAACCAGAAAAGACCCCGAATAGCCAGAGGAATGTTGAAAAAGAAAAGCAAAGCTGGTGGCATGACAATTCCAGACCTCAAGCTCTATTACAAAGCTGTCATCATCAAGACAGTATGGTACTGACACAAAAACAGACACATAGATCAATGGAACAGAATAGAGAGCCCAGAAATGGACCCTCAACTCTATGGTCAACTAATCTTCGACAAAGCAGGAAAGAATGTCCAATGGAAAAAAGATAGTCTCTTCAACAAATGGTGTTGGGAAAATTGGACAGCCACATGCAGAAGAATGAAACTGGACCATTTCCTTATACCACACACAAAAATAGACTCAAAATGTTTTCTGACTTTATCCAGTTGATTTTAACTATTATAGTGTGGTTGATTTTTTTCCTCCAAATAATTGCTATCCATATTTACTTCTTTTTTTTTTAATAAAGATTTTATTTATTTATTTGAGAGAGAGAGAGCTCATGAGAGGGGGGAGGGTCAGAGGGAGAAGCAGACTCCCTGTTGAGCAGGAAGCCCGATGTGGGACTTGATCCCGGGACTCCAGGATCATGACCTGAGCCGAAGGCAGTCGCTTAACCAACTGAGCCACCCAGGCGCCCTATCCATATTTACTTCTTGCTTGTGTGTGTGTAATTTGTCTCTACTTGCTTATTGCCCATTATTTCTATTGGAGTTCTACTTTTGTAAAAATACCATTTTTATGACCTCTTATATTTTAATAATATTGCTGCTTTATCATTTGTATCACAAATATCTCCCTAATTTGTTGTTTAGTTTATCCACTTAGTCTGTTTTGTATACTATATTGTTTTTTTCATATGGTTTTCTTTTAAATTTGCAGAAATTTTATGTAGTCATGCTGTCTTCATAATAAAATTCTCACTAGCATCTTAATTATTTTTTTAATTTGCTTTTTTTTTTTTTTACCCTTTAAAGGGTTGACTACCCCAATCTACCTGAAATTAATTTTGTTGCATGGTGTGTGAAGGGGTTCAGACTAAGCCTCCCCAAAATGTGTCACTTTGGCATGTGGATTACTGTGAACTAAAGTCAATCAGGGCACAAAAGACTCAGGAAGAGCTTTTATCTCCCACTTAACTGCCTAAAAGAATTTAGATAGAGGGCCTTGTCCAGGAAGAGAACTATCATCACCAGAGATCTCTGCAAAGAATATGGACTGTAGTGGTTAAGTTAGGGGAAAGTTCATCAGGGCCTGCAGATCCAATTCCTGTGTCACCTTGTCTCTGCATGGCATTACAAACATTTCTTTAACATCTGCTCTTCCCATCTTTCTATAAATTATCTTCTATTCCCTCTGAAGTCTTAGACCACTACCTCCTTCTCCTTAGCTCAGAATGCAGTATATGCCTCCTTTGTCTCATCACCCGTGGGTCTCATATTCTAATGGGGCTCCTGAATATAAATCATTAAATTTGCTTTTCTCCTGTTAATCTGTCTTGCATCAAATTTAATTAATAGGCCAGCCAAAAGAATCTAGAAAGGTAAAGGAAAAACTTTTCCTCCCCTATATGTGACGTGAAAATAACTTGATTTTTAAAAGAATAGTTAAACATTGGTTTCAAAGTTATTTATGGAAAAAGCTTTAGTACCCCATTCATTTTAGTATATATATGTATATTATCTATCAATCATCTATCTATCATCTATCTAACCAGTATTTATTTCTGTGTTTTTATTGTGATCTTGCTAACCACCTATCTATTCTTAAGCCAATAGAAGGACTAGTTTTAACTATTATAGTGTTAAAATGTAGATCATATCTTGTAGGACTAGCTCTCCCACCTTACTCTTTTGCCAATATCCAGGAGTTTGAGATTGTCTAGAATCTTTACAGATAAATTATAGAATTTTATTCTTCCAGCTAATTTTTTTTGTCCATGTCAATATGGGTGATATTTTTATTGAAATTATCTTCCAACTCGAATTTGGCAAGAAAATGTAGAAATGCGAGTCATATCTTAAATTTTTCAAGTTCTTCTTACATTTTGCAGTAAAGGTTTGTGATTTTATTCACATGGTCCCACCCATTTCCTTTTATGGCCATTTGGTGGCAGTTTATTTGGAGGCAGCTGCTGTAATTTGACTTTTTTATACATTATATACACTTCTGGTTGTTGCTGACATACAATTATCACTTAATTTACTTCATTTTAAAATTTTATTTTATTTTACTGGGAAGGATATTATTCTGAGATTGAGCCCCACAGGTCTGCATACATTTTGGATAGTAGCCGCGGCAAAATGCTATTTTCAAATTGCCTGCATTTTTTTTCCCCATGGCTTTAAAGGTAAAAGCTAGCTTTTGTTTTTGAGGCATATTCTTCCTTCTTTAGAGTGACCATACTAGCAAGCCTTTTTATATATGCTGATATAAAGGAAGTTCTGAAAATGGAATGGTATCTGAAGACCAATGCTTCTGATTGAGATATTAATCATTTAGTTTAATAATAAACTGGACTTTTATTTGGGACATGGGCATCTCCAATAAGATTATTAGCTATACATTTTTCCCTTCATTCTTTTTTCATTTTGGGGGTGTGGGTGGAGGAAAGAGGAACACCCTACTAGAAGTTGAGTTCTTAGAATCTATGGATCTCGGGAGACAGATTTTTAAAAAGAATCCTGCTCAGGCTGGATCCAAGGAAAAGAGAACTCTGGGGAGGGTTCTAGCCAGTGGACTAGAGGAGAAATAAAACCTGATTATCTGGTTTTCAGATTTCATTATATGGATTGTAATTCCTTTATGTTGTCCTCAAGCATTTGATAAAATTTGTTTAACAAGGTAGACTTATTTTAGCAGTGATTTGGGGAATTAATATAATTTGAAGCATAATAGAGTGGGAAGAACTGCAGCAGCCTGGAAAACTGTTCATGGAAAGAGTTGTTACGTGTACACACTTTAGAAAGATAGTTCTGGGGGATTCGCAGGAATAACAGGTGGTGGAGTCAACTCCCTTCAACATGGATGATAGTTTCTCACACCATATTACTTGAATATTAAAGCAAAGACTTACCCACACATATTCACATTACTGCCTCCCACCGACGTCTATCCCCAGTGCAGAGATTAGAGATATTATTTCAAGTATTTTTTATTATATGTCTAGCTTTTAATAAACTTTCTTTTTAAAAAAGATCTTATTTATGTATTTATTTGACAGAGAGAGAGATAGTGAGAGCAGGAACACAAGCAGGGGGAGTGGGAGAGGGAGAAGCAGGCTTCCCGCCGAGCAGGGAGCCTCACGTGGGGCTCGATCCCAGGACTCTGGGGTCATGACCTGAGTCAAAGGCAGACGCTTAAAGACTGAGCCACCCAGGCGCCCCTTAATAAACTTTCTTATTAATTCTAATACTTCTGAGTTGATTCTCCAGGGCTCCTAGACATATAACTCTGTCATCTGAAAATCATAATTTTATACTTTTCCCTTTTAAGAGTTTTTTCTCTTATATGTTTCATTTATTCATGCTTTGGCCAGAACATCTAGAATCCTATAAAATAATAATAGCAATTATAGACATCTTTTCTTTCTTCCTGGTTTTAATGAGTAAGACTTTTTGTGCATCATCATTAAGTTTCATGTTGGCTCTTGATTTAAAGTACATATTTTATTCCTGAAATACTCCTGATTTAGTCTTCCTTAAATTTGTCAATATTTTTAAAGATTATTAAAGGACATTCAGAATTTCTTGAGGTGATATTTTCTCATTTGCCTTATTGATATGATAATAGATTTCTAATGCGTGAATTACCATTAAATTCTTAGGATAAATCTTATTTGATTGAGGTGGATTGTAATTGTTTTATATTGTTTTGGCTTTGGTTTCATGAAACAGAGACTCAGTAATAAGAGGTTACAAAAAAGAGGAGGAAATTTATTGACATATAAAGAAAATATATAACCAGGAAGAATAAAATCATCTGATAAGCCAGATTTCTTAATTTTCTCACTCTTTTGACAAAACAGTAGGGAGTGCTGGTTGACAGCTTCAAAAGAGTCCACATGACAAGGAAGATTTTTCAGAAAACAGATGTAGAATACTGCTAGCAGAAGTAGTGGTAAGGGATACAAAAGAGGAAAAATTAAAAAAAAAACTTAAAAGACAGTTACATATATATTAAATGTAATGTTGATTTCAATTTGTTAGTTTATTTAGAAGGTCCACATTTACATTAAGTGACATTAGTCGTTGATATTTTTGGTTCTGTCTTTTTAAACTTTGTATAAAAATTAATATAGCTAAATAAAGGGATCTCTGTATCTCTTTTCATATTTACTTCATTCTCTGAAACATATTATAGCATACTATTCATGCTTGCAAGTGTGAAAAAACTTACCTAAAGAATTCTCTGGGTCCATGGTTTTCTGTAGAAGTAATCTTCTCCATGATTATTGGTGTCTTTACATTGAATATAGAGTCCATCTTAATTATTTCTATTTTCCAGAGCTTTGACTACATTTAATTTTCAAATCAATAAACAAGGAGTATAATGAGAAGCTTAAAATGATAACTTGAATTTACTCAAAATCAGCTCAACTAGAAAGATAATAAATGTAGAAATTTTAAAATAATTATTTAAATATAGTCACTGCTCACAAATTTATTTTATCTCTGTTGCTTGTCTTTTAAAGCATACTTCCATATATTAGTACATTTTACTTTATACCTTTGTTCTATTTATTGTTTGTTCTCTGGTTATTTATATTTGTATTATATATTTCTTATAGTTACACTTAATACCTACTTCTTGAGCTTAATGCTTGGATCATGTCATTTTTTTCCTTTATGAATAATAAAGTACTATAATTTTAAGATATAAGTCCATTTGTGAATTCATAGCTCATCTGTTATTACATATTTGATTTGCCCTTCAACTTGTTTTATAAAAAATATCCTGATGGCCGTTTTTAAATTGTAAATTTTATAAATTTCTTGTCCTATATAACATAATGTGAATAATATATAGAGATACTACTTGAACAGAGCCTAGAACATACTAACATTATATACATATTATTTTCCTTATGACCTAATATATCATCCATGTTTTTAAAATGTTCAGTAGAACCTGAAAATAAAATGAATTTATTTCATATGTAGTAAAGTATTTTGATTATATATCTATTAATTAACTTTATTTTGTATTATCAAGTGCATTTCTCCTGTTTTTTTTTTAAAGATTTTATTTATTTATTTGACAGAGAGATACACAGCGAGACAGGGAGCACAAGCAAGGGGAGTGGGTGAGGGAGAAGCAGGCTTCCCATGGAGCAGGGAGCCCAATGTGGGACTGGATCCCAGGACTCTGGGATCATGACCTGAGCCAAAGGCAGATGGTTAGGGACTGAACCACCCAGGCACCCCTCTCTATTTACTTTGATTACCTAATTCATCATAGTTTGAAAGATGTTTGCTAAAATCTCCCAATTAATTTGTTTCTTTGAATTTTTCTTTGTCAAACTATTTTGTTTTATTTATTTTGCAGTTATGTTGATACATAACTATTGCTCACATATTCATTATGGATTATAGTTATGAATGCAAACTTATTTTCTCATTTAATATTATGACTGTCTTGAATTCTACTTTTAGGATGTTAGGGATGAAATTGTGCCTCCCCCCCCCCAAAAAAAATCATTTGTTGAAATTTTAATCACCTGTGCCTCAGAACGTGACCTTACTTAGAAATAGGGTCATTGCAAATACAATTGGTTAAGATGACATCATACTTGAGTAGGGTAGACCTCTACTTCAGTATGACTGATGTCCTTATAAAAACAACAAAGTTGGACACAGACATGCATGCACAAGGAAAATGCCATGTGAAAAGATACAGGGAAAAGATAGCCCTTCACAAGCCACAGAATGCCTGAGGCTACCAGAAGCAAGGAGAGAGGCCCAGCACAGATCCTTCCCTGGAACCTTTCAAGGGCTTGTGACTTGCTGATGCTTCTACCTTTCACCACTGTGAGAGAGTAGCTTTGTACTGTCTAAGCCACCTAGTCTATAGTACTTTATTACGTCATGCTAGGAAAATAACACTTAAGATAATAATTTTACCATTATTGCTTTTTTCTTTTTTTGTATTTTTAACTTCTCTGATATGTCATATTCTAGACTTTTATTTGCAACCTTACTACATGGTGGAGATTTAGAGGTTTCTTTTGTAAGTAGCATATGATTAGAATTTCCTTCTTATATAACTTGAGGGAAATTAAACCACTTATGCTTATTCTTTTTAAATTAGAAGCTAGTATCTTTGTGCTTTGATGTTATTTATTTATATTTTTCTCTACTTATCTAGTCAACTCACAGTTGGAATATGTCTTCTAAATTGATTTGATAAGTATGTAAAATGATTTCTTTAAGTTTATAAAATATATACTTAAACAAAAATTCTCTATCAAAAGTAAAAAGCAAAGAATAAGTTTTAATTTTTCATGTTTATCATAATAAGTTACTTCCCCTGCTCTTCCTAATATATATTCCTAATAATTTTCTCCTTCTTCCTACTATGTGTTGGCCTTTTAAGAAAACATAGCCTAAGATTTTTATCGTATTCATAGTATTTTACTTTAGGTATATTACAATTCTAAATTACTTTTCTTATTTTCTTTCAATCTTGTAACTATCGATTGCAACAATTATTCCTAACTAATTATGTGTATATATGTCTCTCTCTCTCTCTGTATACATGTACACATTTCTCATCTCTCTATAGTAAGAGTTCCTCCTATGTGTATTATTAATTTTGACTGTTTTTCTGATTGGGTTAGAATTTTCTAAGCAGTATTTTCAAGAAGGATGTTTTCTGAGCTCCTGTATAGTTTAGAATATAAGTATCTTAGAATTGAGCAGAAATCATGACTTAGTAAAGTCCTGGCCATGATTGTGGCTGATTCCCAATGAGCTTCTCTCTCAGAAGTAAGTGGGTTTATATTAACATATTAATAGTGCCTTGGCTTACTGAGAAGGGAGCAGACATGTTGAGTGACTAATTTGTCTCAGGAATATTTATTAAATTTTCACCAAATGCTAAGCTGATGATATGGTAGGAAAAAAAACATAAAAATGATAGTTGCTAGTAAGTGATAGGAGAAAATGAGAGCACAGTGAAGAGGGATAACTGTGGAAAGAGTTGTAATTTTAAATAGAAAGGCCAGGGGAGGTCCTAATGAGGAGGTGACCTTTGAACAAAGACCTGAAAGGAGCAAGATCTCATGTGGAGATCTGAGAGTAGGGCTTATCAGACAGTTGGAAACATACTTGGTATGCTTCAGAACAGCAAGGTGCCAGAGTGGTTGAAGCAGAGGAAGGTAAAGTAATAGTGGTGTGAAATGAAGGCAGAAAGTTAAAGAAAGATTAGAACTTTTAGCGCCTTGAAGGTTTTGGTGGAACTTCAGCTTTTTTTTTTTTAATTGAAGTATAATTGACATACAATATCCTATTAATTTCAGGTGTACATCATAATGATTCGATATTTTTATATCATTCACATTGTGAAATGATTCCCATGATGTCTAGTTACCATCTGTCCGCATACACAGTTATTATAATATTATTGACTATATTCCCTATGCTAAAAACAAAACAAATGGACAAACAAAACAAAACAGAAATAGACTCACAGACACAGGAAACAAGCTGTGGGTTACCAGAGCAGGGAGGGGTTGTAGCAGGCAGCCAAAATAGGTAAAGGGGATTAAGAGGGACTTTAGTTTTTAATCTCCATGGGACTGGAAATTATTAGAGGATTTTGCAGTGAGAAGAAAACATGATCTTAGTTTCAGATCTACTGTTCTGAGACTAGAGTGTAGGGGGACAAGTACAGAAGACAGAAGATCAGAACACTCCTAAAATTACCCCAACAAGATTATTTAGTGGATGTAATGGTACACTACACCAGAATAGTAACTTCGGAGAGGGAGGGTAAAGGGAAGTTAGCTGAGTAATTGCATATAGGATGTTATAAAGAGAGAAAGGCCAAGAATGAAACTAAAGTTTTGGGCCTGAATAATTGGCAGGTAGAGTGGCATTTATCAAAATGGGGAAAATTAGAAAGAATAAAATGGAGGAGGGATAATCATTAGTATGGTTTTTGATATGTTAAATTTTAAATACTCATTAGGCATTCAAGTAGATTTGTGGATTATCATTTGGATATTTGATTTTGAAGTTCAGAAGAGATAAAATTTGACATTATCAAGGGTGTGAATATAAATTGAGGACAGAAGAAATCTGAGGACTGAACTGTAAGACACTCTAAATATATAATAGGAGAGATGGGGAGAGTCAACAAGGGAGTGCAATATGAGGCAAATGAGGTAGAAAAAAACCCAGGAGAGAGTCCAGAAAGCTGAATGAGAAAAAAAGATTGACATAATTGCAAGTGGCCAACCATCAAATGCTGTTCCTAAGTGAAGTAATACGAATACCGAGAATCGACATTAAATTTAGCAAAGTAGAGGGTAGAGGTCACTCTTGACCATCACAGTGGCAATTTTGTAAAGAAGTAGAGAAAATGATTTATTGGAGAGAGTTCATGTGAGAATAAAAGGAGAGAAATTAGAGGTAGTGAATGTAAGCAGATCTACAGGGGTTTTGCTCTAAGAGGTAACTGAAATAAAATAGTAAGTAGACAGGGATGTAGACTCAAGATAGACTTTTTTTAGCTTATCTTATTTTATTTTATTATTTTAGTTTAGTTTAAATATTGGAAAATAAACACTATGATTATATGCTGATGGAAATGATGCATAAAAGTGATGCTAGACATAAAGAGGAGAAAGGCTAAAGCAATATCCTTCAGTGGTTAGCAGATGTGGGAATAAGGGCCCACACAGACTGTCATAATTAAGGAGCAAAGGAACTTTGTCTGAAGGAAAGGGAAAGTTGGAAGATTATATGAGCACAAGTGCATGTAGGTAGAGATTATGATGTGTTTTTTTTTTTCTCCATGAAATAAGAAGGAAGATCTTTAGATGAGGTTGAAGATAGAAGCTAATGTTATCTAGAAGAGGCTGAGCATAAATGGACTAGGGTAGTAATTCTAAAAATGACGTTCAGTGACTCTAGTGGGGATAGTCCCAAGACTTTTCCAGGGTTCCAGAGGTCCTCCCTTTTCTAGCCACATAACAATGTGTAGTGGGATTTTCTTCATATAATACAACCCAAGCAACAATGTAGAAGCAGAAAGAGAATCCAGATATCTTTAATTAAGGCAAACATTAAAGAAGATAATTGCAAAAATGAAAATAAAGTCACTCATTACTAAATCTTTGTTTTTAAAAAATATAGTTATTTCTCATAAAAAGATTATTGAAGGTAACATATAATGGGTTTATTATACTTATTTTATTATATATATAATATAAATATATAATTTTTAAATGAATTAATGCATAGTTTAAACTTTTCCTTCTTTTTATATCTAATATATCAAATTTCAATAACCCACAATTTTTTAAAAAAGTTTTTTGATGTTCTTAATAATTTTTAGAAAGAGTTAAGTGATCCTGAGATTAGAAAATTTGAAAACTATTGGATGAAGAAGACAAACTTAGGTTATTCAAAGACTTCCCATCTTTTGCCACAACTTTTATTGCTGGTGTGACTTAACATGCCAAATGCTTAGTGTTCTCCGTGTGTTTTCCCAGTGGACCCTCTATGCACTACAATTCGTTCAACTGCCTCTCAACATTCACCCTACCCCCATCACTTTTATGTACACAGAACACACACTCATTTCTTATTTTCTCTTTTCCTTAGTTTTAGAATCAATGAATGCTTTGTTTTCTTGTATTAGGCAAACAATTGGTGACATTGGATGAACTTCTGGAGATAGCATTCTTTTTTTTTTTTTTAAGATTTTATTTATTTGTTTTGACAGAGAGAGAGAGAGACAGCAAGAGAGGGAACACAAGCAGGGGGAGTGGAAGAGGGAGAAGCAGGCTTCCCACTGAACAGAGAGCCCAACGTGGGGCTCGATCCTAGGACCCTGGGATCTTGACCTGAGCCGAAGGCGGACAGTTAACGACTGAGCCACCCAGGCACCCTGGAGATAGCATTCTTGGGAGTAGAGATTTACACATTTGCTGTGAGGCAAAAACCCAGGCAGGGCACTTAATTCCAAACAATAAAGATTTTTTAAGCATATTACTCTTCCATTCAGATTCCTCATTATGTTCATGAACCTTATTTTTTTTTTCATAAGCTTTGCATTGATTAGTTACTGAATCATACTGTCTAGTTTAATTCTAATGAAAACATGTGTTATATTTACACATTACAAACATTTACAATGACTAATAATAATGATAATTTGTGGGCATTGACAATATACTGAATATTATAATAAACAATACGTAGTTACTCCTAAAATAGGGATTCAAATATTTTCATAATAAATTTACATTATTAAATTTTGACTTGAGAGAAAACATGCCAAATGGGGAGAGGGGCATGAAAGCCCTTTATTATTGTCCAGAAAAATTGTGAGTGACTTAGAAATGGGCAAGAATGATCATTGGGTGTCTTGTTGAGAGTGCTCTTCTGAATTATCTCCACTTTCCATTGTCTTTTCAAACTATTTAGAGTTATATAAGTTATAGAAATATGGTAATATAAATTATTCTTATCCATAAAAATATAAATAAATTGTATTGTGTGTGGTGGAGACACAACTGATTATTGCCTTGTCAATATTCAACAATTTTGCATCTACTTGTAAATTCACTCAGCATTCTGGGTTGCCCAAATATGTGCGTTCTTTGAATTCACCTTTGAATTGGTTTTTATTGGCTTCTTCATGAATTAATGAACTAAACGAAATTGTTGACAAGTGTTTATTTTATATATTTCTACGAGAGCCATGAAATTGTTTTTTTAAAAAAAACTCTAATAATACTGTACCAAAGTATTTAGTATTTTCTTCCAATTAGTCAAAAATACAATATTTTATAAAATGATACAGAAAAGACAAGTGGTTCTCAGACATTCACAGATCATTGTATTTTCCCTGCCCACAGTTTGAAGCTCAGTACACAACTGCACTTTGTGTGAAGGGGAATGTTGATGGAAAGAGGGGGCTGAAAGTTAATTAAAGACATTCTAAACCAAATAAAACTTGCCTTCTGACAGCATCATTTCAAGAAAGGACATTTTAACAGCAAAATATAAGAAGAGCATAAATTCAGAATAAAAAAAGAGCTTTTAATGAAAATAATTTAGATTTGTGGGAGCTTACCATATTACCCTTATTTTCCTCACTTCACTGCACATAGGTGAAAACTCTATCATAGGCTAGCATTGAGCCAAAGAGCAAATTTATAGAAACTGAGATTTAAGATACTTAGGTGCTTGCGGCTTTTTCTGACTTGTTTAAATTGACTGTATGCATCTAATTTTATTAGCAGTTTCACACTGCTTTGTAATTACCATTCTCCTCCAGGAAAATGTGGGTTTCAGAAGGCTATTTGTTAGAGACTTCTAACTGTCAAACAAAATTCCTTTCCCCATGTTCCTTGGCAATAGCCAGAGACGGCTGCCTGTCTATATTACATTTTCAGTCTCCCTTGCAATTAGAGTTGCCGTGTTTGTTAAATTTTCACAGGTGGTAGGTAAGCAGAGACAGAGTGTGCACGTCACTCAAGGCCCCATAAGAGAGTGGGCATGCCTCTTCCATGTCTCTTTTTTACTTCCCAACATCTACAACCCAGATGTGGTGGCTACCTAACTGTGGCAATGTAGTTGGGGATGGTGAAAAAAAGATTAGAAGAATCTGGGTTTCTGAATAACCATGTGAAACAGATCTGTCTGCTGACTTAGAATGTTACCCAAGAGGGAAATGAAGCTTCCATCTTCTTTAAGCTTCTTTGAGTTGGCTCCCTGTATTATGAGAGCCTAGGCTTAGGCTAAATAGTAAAGGACAGAGATATATTTTTCTTCATCTTAATATCTCACCGAGCTAGGATGGCACATAAGGAATAAACAATAAATGTTTTCCAAATTAATAAATAAATAAATAATACTAACTCATAACTGTGTGAGAAATATATTGGCATTGTTATTTAAGAGGGGTTCTTATTCAATTATAATAGTTAATGTAATAAAGGTAATATTTGGTATAACACAGCATTGCAAGGCCTTGTTTTAAGCACTTTTTATATATTAAATAATATAATGATTATAGCCATCCTATGATTTAGAAATTATGATGATGATGATGATGTCCATTTATAAATGTGGAAATTGAGGCTAAGAAGTTAAGTGACTTTGCCAAGGTTGAACAGACTTTATGGTTGACACTGGATTTGTACCCCACTATATTTATGTTAATACATACAAAGGATCATATTTAGGTGGTTTACAACATTTGGGTAAGTAGCTATTTGTTTTTAACAAAAAGATTTATATAGAAGTTAGATTGATCCCAATATATATTTCTCTCAAAGGCTGCATTTTCAGAGACAAAGAAATTACCAAGATAATTCTTATAGTTCAAACAGCTAAAAGTTTTAAAGATTTATTTATTTTAGAGAGAAAGAGAGAGAGGGTAAGCATTATTGGGAGAATCAGAGAGAGAGAGGGACAAGCAAACTCTGAGCTGAGCCCAGGGCTCAATCCCTGAGATCATGACCTGAGCCAAAACCAAGAGTTGAATGCTCAACCAACCTAGCCACCCAGGCACCCCTAAAAGTTTTATAAATTTACCTACCTACCTCCCACCCCACTTCCCATACACAGTAATTTCAATCCATAGCACCGTGTAAAATAAAGCACTTTCTTCTGGAAACATTTCTGATTATTCTTTACAAAAGTGTGAAATGTGAAATTAAACAGCCAAGGGGTAGAAACCTATCAACTGTCCATACAGAGTTAACATCTTGATGGATCCTGATTCTCTTATTTTTATAATTGAAACATTCCAAAACATTACAATGACTAACCACCTACTCTTTGGACAATGTTATCCTTTCTTCTGAATCTTATTTGGATAGCTCATCTAGTTTGTATTTTTAAGTAAAGCATGACTTTCACTAATTTGTAAGGGAAATAAAGACTAAATATGTATTACAGTCAGAGACTATTTGACATGGGTTATATTATATTATTTCCACAATGTTTAGAACATACTAGACATTTTCTTTTGTGAGTTTATCCTATTTCATCTGTTGACTAAAAATATTTTTTCTTTTTCTCACTTGTACATAAGATGGTATATCATACCTTGAAACAGCCTTTCATTTTTTCCTGTATAATATATTACTTTTATATACCACCTTCATCATTGCAACATGTATTTGTGTATTTCAACTCTCCATACGAAAGCTTCAGAATATGATTTCAACATTTCCCATTTGAATCGTAGCTTCAGCCTGATTCAGAGTCAGTGAGAACATCCCCAACCAGACAGGTATACAATGGTAAAGTATTACTCCCAACATTGCAGAGCCAGGGAGACTTCTAGGTTATTATTGGCTTTAATTATCACTCCCATAAGCTGTAATATTCTTTACTTTTGGTGGAGCAGCACACCACTGAGTGTGAAATCCTTCCCTGCTTTTGAAAATACACAAGAAATGAACTGAATCACTTCCAATCTGCTGTAACAACTGAACACCCACTGATAAGTATAAGCAAGGGGCAAATTTATCATCACCAGTAGAAAAGAGGCTTTTTGAAAGTGAGATTTGAGACATCTAGCCGGCTGCTTACTACCAGCAGTGATCAGCAAAACCAAATCTACTTTCATTTTAAACTCACAGGCATTTTATTTTCCCTGATTGGTATTCAAGTCAATAAAAAAAGCACAGTCTTTTTTTAATGTTTGTACTTTATTTATTGCTATAAAACTTAAACACTAAAATATCAAGAGAAATAGTTCTCATAGTTTTAACCGTTTATTTCCAGTCCTGCTCTTATCCATAATACCTGTTCTTTTGCTTCCGTCAGATGCTTCGAGTACAAATCAGACCTGAGGATTTTGAACAGGCTCCATTTAGTCTCTGTTCCAGAGGCCCAACCTTCACAATCCTGATTTCTTTACCTCTTAAGGTAAGACTTATCTAAACACACTGCATTCAGACATATGCTATTCAGACTGAAATCATCAGTTCACGGTGACTCACTTCTTAATACTACCTCAAGGTTTCAGCAAGTTCTTTGGTTTCCATACTAAGACCACAGTGAATTTCCTTCTAGTTCCAGGCTCTGAATTTCAGATCTAAAGGGAAAGGCTATACTAAAGGAAGATAATCGAGGGAAAGGAAGCAATTATATGTGAGAGTTTTGAGATATTTGGTATACTCTCTCATTCTTTATTTTAGCTATCTAAATAATATGACAGAATTTTATTATAAACTAAAAGATTCAAAATTATTTTTAAGTTCAGGAAGTTCACTTTCAAAATACATTTAAATGAACTATTTAGCCTAAAATCATCAGTGACATAGATAACATAAGTTCTCATTTACATTAATTCTTATTGAAATATTGGAAATATTCCTCAGGCATGGTGTTTTCATTTCTAAGTCCAAGAGCTATGATTGAGTTATTACTATATTAAAAATTCTACAATTGTCTGCAACGTAGCAGGTAGCCAGTGATATGGCAAAAATGTATAAACACAAGACTGTCATTTACTGATGTTCAATGTTACATTTCTTGTGTGTGCCTGCAATTTTTAAATCTTGCAGTTCTTGAAATTATAGGGATGAAAACCACAGGCCAAATCAAATCAGAGAAAAACAATAACTGTGAAATCAGGGGGCTTTTTATTGACTGTCTTGTTTCTATTGATGTTGGAAATGGAAAAAAGTTGTAGTGGTTTTATAAATGGTAGAGTGGCCTTGACCTTAGAAACAAATTTTAAGGCTTTTCTCCTTACAGACAAATAATTTTATTTGCATCTTCTGAAGTTAGTGGACTTTACCATAGAGAATATCAGCAATCAGAATACTTACAGCAAACTCTACACATTTTAATTACATGGTTACTCACAAAAATCATTTTGATAATCCTATGTGCTTCACACAGTTTCTTATTTCCTGTCCCCTTCTCTGTGTTTTCAGAAACAACTGTTCTAATATGGGTATATGATATAGATTGCATACAGATAGTATATGAGGAAAAGAGAAACAGAAACATTGGTAAATGACACCAAAGGGAAAAAATTTTGCCTTAAATAAGTACACTAAGTGAACATGTGGGGTATCTCCATAATTTAGAATGAAATTTTCCTATTTCTTAAAACAATAATTCAACCATATATTAGATCTCAATTTTCAGTCCAATATCATGAACTCTTCAGTATGGGCAGTTCTTTTGTCAGCTTTCTGAGCTGTGTTCTAACAACGTCAGGTACTCTTGTTGCCTACAGTGTAAGATGAGGTATGCAAATACTCTGTGTTATGGCACTTTAGGGCATCTGGAGCCTTGCCATTTGTGCTATTATGATAAGAGCCAGAAGCCAATTTCCTTCAAACCGTATTTTTAAGCTAGAGAGCATTAGCCAGGGGTAGTCAAAATGACAAGGCACTAAGTATATGAACAAAATGAACAACCGGCAAAGAAGTTTAAAGGAATATGACTGCCATAAAAATGGGTAAAAACTGCCCAGTGATTTAGATGGTGAACTATCTTTAAGTTTTAAACACTTTGAGAGAGGGTGTGTGAATTACTGTTCCAATTCTGTGGTATTTTTTGAGAGAAATAAGAATATGACCAGCCTGCATTTGCTCTTGAAATACTTTCAAATTTGGTCTGGGTGAAATAAAAATGGCATGAAAATGTCAGCTGAGCCTTTGAAGATTTAGGGTATGCTGCTCTGAGATTTAGGTGATGGCAGGTATCAATAACCTAAGCAGTTCATTCCACTCTCTGATTTCATCTTCAAGGGGAACTTTTTTAGACATAACTTATAGGAAGAAAAATTAAGAACCACTCTTTTCCCAATAACCATGATGTCAAAGACCAATTTAAATGGAAATGCTTAAGTAGGATTTCTAAGGGAAGAGTGTTTAGGGAATCAGTTGAAAAATACAACTCAAGTCCAAATCCAAAAGGCATTCCTTCTAGTTCTTTACTTCAATCAGTAAGCATTTTGTTATTATCATTTGCTTCTGTATAACTGGTATATTTTTGAAAATGGAATTTTGAACTCTTATCTTATTTGGAGGTATAGCAAGATGAACTCTCCACTTACTGTGATTACTGATTTACAGCAAAGAAGATCACTGGAAATTAGTAATAACACTGATAGGATATTTTACAAAAAACAAGTTATTATTACTTAGGAGCCCCTTCAGCTTTTGGGTCCTTCAGTAGTAAATAGTAACTCAATATTAGAAAATAGTGAGACTTGAAGAATGAGTAGCTCATGAATATGCAGCTTATGCTCATATGCTGTCGCTGAGGCTTATATGAAAAATAGAGGAACAAAAGACAGTGATGTTTCAAAACAGCATCTATAAAGCAAAATGAGAAGACCCTGAGACATTAGAAGAGTTATGTGGAGTTGATACTGAAAAATAGCTATTTGGGGTTTGGTAAATAAAACTTTGAAACTAAAAATTAGATAACTTGTTACCTTTAAAAAATCCCCTTCTCTGTCTGTGAGATCCTTATCTTCAGTCAAAATTCTGCTTGGATGCCATACTTCATGGCAGGCTCCTCAGATCCGCACAGTCCAGAACTATCCTTACATAAGTTCCCATAAGTTTTTATTGGTACCTCTTCCATAAAACTCTCACAATCTATTGAGTGTTGGAAACATTTATACCCGCCTGTGAGTTCCTAGAGAGCAGAGGCCATACCTTGCTGTTATTTTTATCTTGAACATCCCCAGGACAGGGTCTGCACATACATCAATTTCTCAATAATTTTCAATGAATTAAAATATTTCCTACTCATTCTTTTATATGAAAGTGAATACATTTAGAAAACAAAATAGATTCCATGCCTAAATAGTCAAATAAATGGGTTCTAAGAATTTAAAAAATCAGTATTAATCTCAAGACTTAATCACCTAAAGAGAAAAATGTTTCAGCCCTGAATATTAAGCAATAAATTTTAAAGTGAAAAATATCCAGTTTCCAGTAAATATTTAGAAAGTATATTTTAATGTATTTTATTTTAATCTTTTATGCTATGCTTAGTTTTAAAGAGTAGATACTATATTTTATCTTTTTATGTGGTAACGTAACAAACATGTTTCCCATGACGCAACATATCTTTTCTAAATATGTAAAGAGAAGCAGTCTAATCCATCCTACTGGTATATCATAACTGACTTAATTGTTACATTTCTTGTTGACATTGAGTTTTATTTTCCCAACAGTAGATATTATAAAGAACATCACAATAACTATTGTTGTATGAAAAAGTTAAAAACATTATTTCAGTTCTTAATTATTAGAAATAAGACCTTCATTATTTGCATAAGCAGCAGTTGGTGAGATAACACTGAGGATGTAACAAGACAAAGAAATCATGGCTAAGACAGCAGGATGATTTTAAATGTATTTTCCAGATATATTTGCATTGCTAGAATTTTACCTGAAATTTAGAGGGGCGTGGAATAATGTCCAGAAAAGAAACGCTCCCTCAGTTAACATAAGAAGGGTATATATGCTATGAGGCTAAGAAACCCACCTGTAAACCCCTTTCATACTCATTATTGGAATTGGAGTGGTAAGCTGAAAAACAATTTGCCATGGCTGAGAACAATATCCAGCTAAAATTTATACTAAAAAAATTACTCAGTGTGGGAAAGTCATTTGATAGCTTATTAATAAGGAGCTGTAGTGTTTCAGGTTCAGACTAAAGCCACATTTCCTGGGTTCACATCACAGTTCTTCAACTCTGATTAGTTGTGTCATGTGGGGCATTATTTAACTGCTCAGAACCTATTATTTCAACTACAAAAGGTAAATAATAATTGTACCTATCTCCCAAGATTGTTGTGCATATAGAATAAGCAAAGAATTGTAACACATAGTTTGTACAACTCTGCCTTAAGTATTTTATGGACATTAATGTGCATATATGTGTGTGCACATGCCTGTATATATGTAAGTGTATCATATGTAATATAAAAATGGGAGAGACAGCACAGCTTCATGTTTAAAAGTGTGGAATGTGGAGCCAGACTACCTGGGTTGGAATTTAGTTCTGTAAATTATTAGCTGAATGGCTTCAAACAAGCCATTTAGTTTCTCCTTGTCTTTATTTCCTCATTGGTAAAATGAGATAACAATAACACCCCTACCTCATATGTTGTTATAAGGATTAAATAAGTTAATGTTTTTAAAGCACCTGCAACAATGTCTGCCACATAAAATGTTTTTAAAGCACCTGCAACAATGTCTGCCACATAAAAATCTCTATATTTATTTGTTAAATTAAATTGATGTTGCTTTTACTGGTTAAATAACACTAGAATATGGTCAGTAAGGAAAACAAAGAGTCATATACAGAAATGGTGAATCTCTGCTATCAATACCCATTCTTTTTCAAGAACCCCCAAAGCTGCAGAAATTAAAAGAAAAAAATAGTAGCAGTATATGCACCACATGAGTATTGGTCTTCCCTTTTTTTCCTGTCACCTGAAATGTTGCCATAACTAAAGATCACATATTGCAAGCATGTAAGAAAATTGCCCAACATTTCAGAACTGAAACTACATGATAAATCCTGAAAGGTAAAATATAATTACTCAATTGGAATTTGGCCAGAATTTTGGGAAAAGCAAAGTATTGCTGTCACTATAAGAGATAGAATAGGAAAATTCTTAATTCAGTTGTAGAAATGGAACTTAAACAAAATGACAAAACAGACAGCCAGGAAACAAAAGGAATTCATGTCAAGTAAGGTATAAAGGAGGAAAAATTATACAAAATGAACCCCAGAACTTGAGTACAAATTAGTTTGTCTTTGAAAATGTGGAAAACATAGAACACTGTTACAAAAGTAGTAAATTGAGAAGCACCTGGGTGGCTCAGTCAGTTGAACATTGGACTCTTGGTTTCAGCTGGGGTCGTGTTCCTGGGTCGAGGTCTCAGTGGTGGTCTCTGGTAGTGGGGTCCAGCCTGTGAGTAGGGCTCCACACTCAGCGGGAGTCTGCTTGGGATTCTTTCTGGCTCCCTTCCCCTTTGCCCCTCTCCCCACTCCCACTCATGCATGCACTCACACTCTCTCTCTTTCTCTCTCTCTAAAATAGGTAAATAAATTCTTAAAAAATAGTAAATTGAGAGTGTATCTTTTTTTTTTAAACTAAAGCAGATATTTCTGAGACTTAAGAATCCCATGAACGTGGGATAGGTTATACTTCACTCATTGCAAACAGTTTTCTATTAATTTAGCCTAGTATTTTCCAATCTGGCCATATTGACATTTGGGACTGGATAATTCTTTGTTGTGGAAGACTCTTCTGTGGGTTGTAGGACGTTTAATAGCATCCCTGGGTCTGTATCCACTAGATACTACTGGAACCACCCTAGTTGTGACAAACAAAAGTGTATCCTAACATTTCCAAATGTCTCCTAGAAGTGCAAAATTATGCCCAGTTGATAACAACTGCTTTGACCAACCAGAGAACAAAATAATCTCAGATTTGAATGATAACTGGGGAGTTCAGCTCTTAACACAGCATTTTCTCATCACCTGCAATTGCTGTTCATCTAGTATTCCCCTTGAATTGTATCTGTGATTAAGAACTCACCTTCTCACACTCAAATTTCACACTTTCTATTGTACAGTAGGCCTTTCTTACATCCACTTCACTGAGGAAGACTTTATCTTATGTATTTCAATTTTATTTCTGCTAACTCTCCTTATTGCTGGGAGGGAGGGGGGAAATCCTTGTTTTTCCTTCCTGAATACTCTTATGCATTGTTATTAGCCCCTCCCAACAGTGTGCCAGTAGAAGACACTTATAAACAAACTCCAGACTCAGTGTAAGCTGGTGAAAATACACATAGAAGTATGATTGAACTTTTGTCTCCTTTGTGCCAAATTCTATATGGAACCCTGGAATCACATGACCCTTTTTAGAATCCTTATCAAACTGTCAGTCACAACAAATTTGAAGACAAAAAAAATACCCCAAATCATTTCTATTTGCTACTATATTTATTGCATGTCCCCTATGCTTTTAGAGCTCTTAAAAGAAAAGGGATACATTAATTCCAGAGACAACCCATAATTGTATAGCAACTAACAATTCTCACTTACACTTCCCTGCAGAGGAGATAGTCAAAACATTAAACACTGGGGAAGTCAGAGGCACTGATCAATCAAAATAGATGCCTGACCAATGACACCTACAGCCTGCTATAAATGACTGGTGGAGCCACATCTGTACAAACCGACTAAATACCAGCCAGCTCTCACAGGTGATTTTTAAAACTAATGTCAGGACTCTAGATCCAGTTCCACTAATCTTCATCTACCGTTTCATTCCATCCAGACTATTTTGGATTCTGACCATTACTCGATATAAACAGTGTAAACTAAACTCTTTTAGTGGTAATAGATAAAAGTTTATTTGATGTTGCTCAGAATGAGGAACCCAATAGAAACGCAAATGAAGTGCTGAGGTTTTCATTAGTTAATATTACACCATCAACTCCAATCACATAGAAATGTACCATCCCTGTTCTTCTAAACTCCCAATAAGGCTGAAAACCACTGTGTTTTTCTTAACGATTTTCCTAAAGACCACTCTCATGCAGGTCTCTTCAGCAACCTTGATACTCTTTCGACTTCTTACATGATGGGAGGCAGTCTTTGCCAGAGTTATTCATGCTTATCACATTTGTTCTTCAACTAATTTTTTTTATCCGAAGTCAGTTTATAGTGTCATAAAATTTGAACAAATTGTATGCCAGGCTTTTTCACAAAATTGATCAACATATTTTTTATAGGCAAATTACCACACCGTCTGGCTTGAGTAGCACAAATAATGAATTAACAATTAAATATAAAAATTTATATGCTAAGTATTTTATTTTGTACTCTATAATCCTCTAAAACATTTTATTACAGTTCATATCCTTCTTTCAAAGGAAAAAGTTTGGGAATTTGATATGGCTACCATAAGATATACTGAAAAAATTACTAACATATAAGTAGAAAACCATATTGTGAAGAAAAAATTTAAAAGATTAATATAAATATGTTAATCTGATGGCCCCTAAGGCCACAAAAAATAATTTTATCTTTCTTGTATTCCCAGTGCCCAGCTTAGTGTCTGGTATCTAAAAATGATAAATAAATATTTGCCATGTAAACAAATGAGCAAAATAGTTCTTTATACAAGTAATTTTCATAGTATATCCAGTTTTTACTTTGAAATTTCATTACCTTGAATTTTTATAATTTAGGACATAAATTTTTAGAAATTTATTTTGAAAATCTATCTTAGGAAAAATAAAGTTTTTGAGAAAATAAGTTAATGAACAGATTTGCAAAATAAAGTATTAGTTGATATTCTTTCAAGGATATCTAATATCATTAATTATAATACCTTGATTAAAATCATAGACTCCTATAATTAAATTAAGATTTTTTTTTTTTTTTTGCTATAGAAGATCTGGAGGATTATTCTCCAAACACTCATTAAACAATTCCAGTAATCTTAATGGTGTATTTTGCCAGAGTTTAGGGAAAATAAAGAAAGTCCACTTCATTACCTTACTACTAGAAAGTTTTCTTACTGTTTTTCCTCCAGAGTTTAAGCTTAATCTATCAACATATAACAACCTGTCTAGTTTTGTTCTCTAGATCAACACAGAGTAAGTTCTTATCTATGTTTACTAAATCTAGTTTATGTTCAGAAACCCTAGGAAGTGGTGTGGGGGAGTGCATTTTAAAGATCTATAGATCTTTAAAATTACACACTCACACACACATACACACACACATATATATATATACATATATATATACACACATATATATAAACTTAAAATGTATATAAAGTATATGAGTGTGTGTGTGTGTGTGTGTGTAAATTATATCCTCTGGGAATTCTGATATAGCAGACCTGGCCTTAGAGCTTTGGAATGTGTATTTGTAAAAGTCACCTTGGTTATCCTGATCATTAGCCTGTATTAGCAATCGCTGGTTCATGGTATCAACTTCATATCTTAATTGTGAGAGCAGTGCATCACTTGGGAGGTGTATTTGGCATTGAAATTAGAAAACAGAAAAAAACCCTGAGCTCATCCGAAGTATATACAGATCATTTTCAAAATGGTAGCCAAGGCAGAGACTTCAATTAGGGGGATAATTCAGGAATATATGTTCTTTTTTGTGGTAAGCCTGGTGATGGGATCTTGCTTTCTGCAGAATGAGGAGAGACTGAAGTGTAATTTTCAATAAAGCCAACTCAACTCAACAAACATTGTGGAGATAAAACACTCTTCTTCAACAGATGGATTTTGATGACCTTATTAGAAACTCTGCGGGAAGGACCTTTTGGTGACTAAATCTATAGCTGGTTTCTGATGAAAACTTATTCGATAAATAAACCATTATGGAGTTGAATTGTAAAACTCCAAAGCCCTACTGAAATTTTCTCTTTTGGAGTCTTGCCAGCTGGTTCACACTCAATTTGCTACAAACATATTAGTGAAGAATTCAGGTGTATATCACAGGGAATATCTACAATGAGAATGGAGGATTAATAAATATGAGTTCTCCTTTTCCTGACACCAACTGACTTTGCAAAAGCAGGCAAATAAACTTATTACACTTATGGCCTTTGTTTTTTATCTGAAAAATAAAGGAATTAAAAGAAATACATTGATTTATTGAACATATTTTTAAAAGTTCTTTTATATTAGGCATTCAGAGAGGTATGAAAGGATTTACAAAAAGATACAAATAGATCCCCTTGACCCAGGAGAGTAGCAGAAATCAAAAGTCATGGTCATCAATATTTACAGTTCAGCATAAAATGGAATTTGTGAAATAGAGAAAGGGAAACAAATTCTGTTAGAAATTCTAAGAAGAAAGATGTTATTTTTGCCTGGAGTTTCAGGGAAGGTTTCTTCGTGCTACCACTTGAAGAATGGATAGAATTATCACATGTAAAGTTGGGTGATAGAATGTACTTTATGGCAGGGGAACTTTCTGAAGAGAAGAGATAGAACAGAATAACATTTGCATAGGGATAGGTTTCGGATAAGCTAAGGCAGGAGACAAGTTACAACCATCCTCAGAGACCAAATATATTCAGGGAATCCATTAATGTATGGCAACTTTATTATCTGGCATTGGGAGACACTTCAGATTTCCCAGCAGAAGCAAATATGGGTTTATAAAAACATTGAAATGTTGATTGTTAATGGGAGGGAAGTTGTGTTGTTAATAAATGATTAAGAAAGACTTTATGATTTTTCATATTTGTCAGTGATTTTCAGGTTTGCTTGTTTATTCATCTGCTCATTTACTGACAAATAAAATCTTATCCAGAAAACCTATGTATTAAAGAAATGGAAGTGTAGCTGCTCTGGTTGAAAGAGAGGAGGGGGTGGGAGCCAGAGCCCCACACAATGAACAGCACCCTGGATTTCTCAGGCACCACTGAGAGCTTTGTGTTTACTCAGAACACAGACTGAAAACTGTGGCAGAGCCATTGGAAATAGGATGATGCCATGGACAGAAATCAGACCAGTCAGAGGAGGGGGTTGGGAATAGAGGGGAAGGAATTTGCTGGCCACATTGAGCTGATAACTTAACCTTCAGGGAAGTATTTCTAAGAGGAAGCCATTGAGGCAAGACCAAGGGAGAATTTGAGGCAAAAGACATAATTTGAAATGATTGCTAACATCACAATAAGAGAAAATATTGTCAGAGAAGGCGCACAGAAAGGAAAGACAAATGGGCCAGGTCAGAGTCTTTGGGAATACCGCCATTCAAGGCATGGGAAGCAGAAGGGAAGCCTGGGGTTTGGGGGCGGGGTGGGGGGGGGGAGACAAGGAATGAAACAGGTGAATGTGAGGTCAGAGATCGCTGATGATGGTTGTAGGAAATAAGGAATGACATTCAGTTTGATGGCTGGTTTTGTTTATTTGTTTGTAATTTTTCAATAAAAGCATTTTCAAAATGTATGATGGATGTATAAGATATGAACACATTCCACATCTTTAAATTATGATTATGAATAGACACAATTTTTTTTATTAAAAGAAGAAATACATGTGTTTAGAAAACATAGTCTTATTGACTAGATTAATTCATGAATGAATGGAAATATTTCTTCTTGTTTAAATTTGGTACAAGGGAGCCAGACTCTACACCAGGGAGGGCCAAGAGGAGAAATGTGAAAGCACAGGAAAAAAGACTATTATTATCTTGGTTTATATTAGATTAATTGGAGTCAGAAACTTTTTTTCCCCCCTGTGATTCTGTTGGATAGTGAAAAGTGTTACATGATATTAAAGGAAATAAGATAAATTTCTTAATGGTATTACCCAGGAAAAATTATATCAAATCTCTAACAAAAATATATTTAAAGTCATTTCCCCAGGAGGTCATGACTGCTATAGAAAAGCAAAATAATGAAGACTAAGAGATGATGATACCAGATTGAAAGATCTACCAGTGTGATCACTGTGGTTGAATGATCCATAAAGCCTTAGTTAGAGGATTGTATGATTCTGATTATTCCTGAATATATATTAGTATATTGGCAGTGTGAATATTTTCATATTTACAAATGTGTATGTGCATTCACCTCTACGCACACATACACACACACACACACTGACAAATGGTTAATCTCCCTTCTAAATGGCATATGCATTGATTATGATTACATTATAATATTTTCTGGTATAGTTTTATGTATTTTAAATGCTTTTCTGATAACATACGGAACTAGAGTAGAGCCAGCACTGCAGATTGTGAGGAGTACAAGGTAATTTATCTGCAGCAGCTCAGGGTTTTAAAGCTGTGTTGCTATTAACTCTTTGTCCACCTGACAATAAATCACTATGTCACCAGATTTGTGGGAGTGGGGATGAGATGTATGTCTCATACAGCCTTCCTAAACTTAAGTTGGTAAGCTTGAAAATGCTTACATATTTCTAATGCCAACAGTGGAAATGTTTCCTTGCACATCAGTTATTCTGTTAGGTTTTGGTACGACTCTCTTCACAAAACGTAGTTATGGTATCTCCCCTAACAGAGGTTGTGTTTGTAGCTTAAGTTTCAGTGTTCTGTATTGTTCCATGATGTCCTCAGTGAATAGTTAAACTGCTCTTTCTTACCACAGCCTACTTAAGTTAAAACTATTAGAAGTGTATGTTTTGCATTTAATTCTCTTTTCAAATTCTCTTTTCAGAATTAATACAGATAAGGGATTATAGAGCAGCTTTAGAAAATATAATAAAATTACCAAAACAAATAGCATATCAAAAGAAATATAACATAGAAATATAGAAAATAGAGATAAATATTCCCTATCATAAAATTTCTGTAAGTAACTTACTCGAATGTAAAAATACAAGAATGAAAGGCAGCTTAATGTTATTGACATAAATTAGTCTTGTTATACCGATCAGTTAGAGTATTTAAAAGAAATTTCAGAGTAAAAGTGCTTTCAATCTGAACTACTTTCACTTTCCTCCATGGTAGCAATGGGCTCCCCTTGAGGCACAGAGTCTCCTCATGTTTCCTCAGCTCCACCAACCACACAAAGTACGCGCATGCACTTGGCCTCCTGCCATCTTCACCTCCGGGATTTGCTTGCTTGGCTACTATGGATGGTTGTGTTTGTGATCTTGAACTTAATAGATTGAGAACCCCTTTAGAATTGTAGTTAATTGTCAAAATACGAGCAAATACAAAGGATAAATATGATTTACTATTTACTGTATGACAAAAATGCGTCAGCTACACCTGCAGGTGGAGACATAACAGGAGCTGTTTACCATTAAAAAGAAAAATGTATTAAGTTCTAATAAAGTCCTGTAATTATAGGTTAGAAAATTGGAGATGTCAGAGATGACACTACATTAAAAGCTACACTTTTTTATATACCTACGTGACACTAATAGAAGTGAAACACAAAAAGGCAACCAGGAAATCATGGGAAATGAAGAGTTTTTTTTTTAATGATGTTAGCCCATCCCAATATCATGTGGCCTTCTACAGACCCTGAGTTAGTGCGTGACTCATGCTTTTGCACATACTTCATCCCGCAGCCTGTGATGTTCTTCCTTCATTCTGTGGCCTGCCTCTCCTACTCAGTCTTCAAAGCACAGTTCAGTGATCCCATTCTCTGAAAAACAATTCTAGATTTTGCCCTACTAAGTTCCACTGAAATAGCATTGACCTACAACCTAGCTCTGATTCTTGAACATAACCCTCTCACAACATCTATCACGTTGTACATAATTACTCATTTATCTCCCATTCTAAACACTGAGTCCCCTAAGAGTAGGACAAGAGTCTTTATGTGGAAACAGCTAACCAACTTCTTGGAATATGCTAGGGGCTCAATAAATGCTCAGTAAATGATTGTCACCAATTATTCCCTAGGTCTCAGTTTCTCAGCTGTACGTGATGGGACCGCGATAGTGATATCACAGGTGCTTCTTAGCTCAGGAATACAGACCAATTATACAAAACTCCGACCTTGATACCTCCTTCAACACTGTTGTCAACCTGCCTTGAAAATTGTATCACTTTGCTCTGCAAGACCCTTCTTCTGTTTTTGTCTCTAAAAAGCGACCCTTGTCTTACACTTTCATATTGAATGCCAGTGTTCCAAAATAAAAAGCTTAGTTTGCAGTTGCTGCCTGATCTTTCCCAGTGATAATTCCCTCTTTGGCATTTACCCATTTATCTGATTTCAAGTACCAATTCTTTCTACATTATTTCAACTCTTACATCTGTAGTCCTCAGTACACATTGTGAGTAAGCAGTTAGTTTCTGTAGAGCAGCTTTTGAATTCTGGCCTGTTTTTGAATTCTGACTCTATAAATAGAAATAGTATAATGTCCACATCAGAGTTGTGAGAATTAAAACAGAACATATACAAAGTGCTTAAAGTGGGGCCTGGTGTGAAATGAGAGTTCAAGAAAAGAATATGAATGTCTACACAGGGTATATATTCAATAAATTATTGTATCTTATAATGCACCTTGAAACTTGTAGCTGTTTTAGATAAAACCCACTGTTGTGAATGCACTTCAGTGTTATTCGCACTTACGGGGATTGATCTTGGAGATAATCTTAGACAATCCCTAATCTTTCTTAATGTTTCTTAAAAGGGCCACCAGATTAATTAAATCAGTCCAGATAATCTGGTTAAAGAAAAAAAAAAAAGTCTATCAGCTGACTTGGGTTATTGAGACTGACCTAAAGCCCATTTTATTTATTTTTAAAGATTTTATTTATTTATTTGTCAGAGAGAGAGAGCATAAGCAGGGTGGAGCGGCAGGCAGAAGGAGAAGCAGCCTCCCCGCTGAGCAGGGAGCCCGATGCGGGGCTCGATCCCAGAACCCTGGGATGGTGACCTGAGCTTAAGGCAGACGCTTAACTGACTGAACCACCCAGGCATTCCCTAAAGTTCATTTTAGAAAGGAAGCAGTATTTGTGACATTAACTATGTCAACAGACACAGTCTATTTGTAAGCATGCTTTTTTATTTATTTTTATTTTTTTTAAAGATTTTATTTATTTTACAGAGAGAGACACACGAGAGAGCGGGAACACAAGCAGGGGGAGTGGGAGAGGGAGAAGCAGGCTTCCCGCTGAGCAGAGAGCCCTACATGGGGCTCGATATAGGACCCTGGGACCATGACCAGAGCCAAAGGCAGACACTTAACAACTGAGCCACCCAGGTGCCCCTGTAAGCGTGATTTTTTAAACTGATAATAATTTAGGTAGCTTGAAGTTCAGCCTAATCTGGATTCAGTGGAGATAGACATTATTTTTCTTTTAAAGTCTTGAACATAAATTGTTAATCAGAATGCTATAAAATGTAAAATCTAAGGCAGAGTTTATTTCACTTAAGATTCATTTTTTGAGGGCGCCTGGGTGGCTCAGTTGGTTAGGCGACTGCCTTCGGCTCAGGTCATGATCCTGGAGTCCCGGGATCGAGTCCCGCATCGGGCTCCCTGCTCGGCAGGGAGTCTGCTTCTCCCTCTGACCCTCCTCCCTCTCATGCTCTCTGTCTCTCATTCTCTCTCTCTCTCAAATAAATAAATAAAATCTTTAAAAAAAAAAGATTCATTTTTTGAGTAATTAATATTTTTAATGGAAGTTTATTGACACATCATCCTTGCAGAAAGGGAGTAGATAAAAATATGACCCTGGAAAAGGCTTCCAAATCCTTTAAAGCTATATCTCTTTTCATGAAAAATTTGAAACTCTTTCATTAAAAATTTGAAACTCTTTCATAAATGTATTTCACTGTACCATTTCAAAAATATCTTTCCATATGTCATTTCAGAAATGGCAAGAGAACTTATAACTTAATCCATTATGCCAGAACAGGCTAAACTTGCCCAAAATCTGAACATGAAAAACTATGTTTTGTCAAACACAAAACACAGTAAAAAATCTCACAGAGTTGAGCACTAGGGAAAATGTCTATTCGGTTCAGGCTTTCACTTTCATTTCTAAAAACATTCTGCATCCCTCCCTACAAGTGTAGTACTTTTGTCCCCATGCTGTCAAACATGGAAGCAGATATAGTATAGCCTTAATGTTTCAGTATTTTTATAATAAAATATTTTATATTAGACATTTCCCCCACAACATCATTAAATTTGCTGCAGAACTGCTATGGGCTTAATATAAATTTAGAAAGCAAAGGAAAACATATTACTCCATGTACTGTTCCATCAACTGTCAACCATGGGCAAGAAAGCTAATGGCAAAATGTCTTTTTCTTTCTGAATTGAACTTGGTTCACTCAGAAAACAAATTCTGACCCCTTCCATCCTGTAAACTTTCATATATTTGTGAGAATGCTTATTTAAATTATATTCTGAATTATGAAAATCTCAATAGGATAAGGAAAGACTAATGTTTGCCATCAAGTGTTCCAGAGAACAATTGAATTAAGAGAGATGTTAATAGATACTATTTAAAACACAAATAAAACAAAGGTTTCAGATTCAAAAAGCTTCAGAAACTCTGGGTCAAACAAATAAAATAGGTTTCTTTACCAGAAAATATGCAGAACCTTTAGTATGCTAATCTGTATTATGAATCTCCGAGGTATAAAAAGCAGCATTTCTCAAAAAAGATTATGGAACATTTTTTTTTTTAATTTCTACCTGGTTTCCATTTATTTCTTCATGAATCAAACAGTTGTTTCTTGAATGTTTACTATACTTCCTATTTCCTTCAGCTTCTATCCTTGAATGGCAGAGAGACAGAAACAGGTACATAAACTGTGTTAAATGCTGAGTAAAGGGCAGATGATTTAATGGGGAAGGGAGACAGGAACTTTATAGTCACATAGGATCCCTATGGAGATGTGACATTTGAGTTGAGGCTTGACCGGCATTATGAACCTAGCCATGAAAAAGTTGAGAAAGAAAACTCTAGGCAGAGCCAGCAGAGGTGAGAAAGAGATAAGTGTGTCTGTTTGTGTTGCGAGGATAGAAAGGAGGCTGCTTTCTGGGGCAGCATTGCAAAGAGGGAGTAGGAGAGATGAGATTGGAGGAGGCAGATAGATTATGTAAGACATTATAGGACATGGCAAGATGTTTGAATTTTATTGTAAACACAACATAAAGCAAACTACTAGTGATGGTAGTGGAAAGGAAAAACAAATGAATGTAAGATCTATGAGGGCAAATAAGCACAGCAAGCCACAGAGCCTTAAGAGTAGTGCCTGGCCCAGAGTAAGCACCTGTAATTTTTGTTGAATTAAGACCCAGAAAGTGATGGTTCTTAGCTTGCAAATATAGATAAAATATATAAAGCAAAACAGGAATATCTAATTTGGCAATGGTTCATCTAGGTATGAATAATTCATATGAACTATTACAATTTTAAAAGATATAGGAAATGGTTTTGGTGAGGGCTCATTCTGAATATATTTGTATAGTTTATAAATGACTTCAGTCTTGTGTTTATAAAATTATTAAGGGTCTACAGAGGTTGTTTCCATCTTTCAGATTTATTTCACTGCATTTTATTGGTGAATTAAATGTTATGGTGCATTTTTTTATATATTTGGAGAGTCTCAAAATTCTTAGAATATTTACCTTATAGATGACTAGGGTCTACTCCACTTGCAGTTGGGTACTCTGTAAGCAAATGAGAGATGTCAAGAACACAAATTGTTCCTAAAGCAGAATTTCTTAGAAAAAGTATGTTTTATTTTAAGTAAAACTTTTCTAAGTTATCCTGTTATAATAACATCCTTTATACCAACTACATAGTTTACTATAAAATATTTTATAAATATACATTTTATATGCTAATTTCTATGCAATTTACTAATTATGTAAATATGTAATATAGAGGTAAATAAATTATCTAATTGCACAGTAATGCCTTTCCATATTTTGTATAAACATCTTTACAATTACAATATAATCACATGTACATAAATGTTTAGTTATTTAACAATTATAGCATAATTATTACCATGTTCATGATGAAAGTGATATATGAAAAGATATTTTCAATAGGTGTAGAATCGTGAGTCTGCTTTTCTTATTAATTATAGCTAATCCCAAAGATTGATTACAAATACAATTTAAATCCTAACTTCATATACTTAATGTTTATTTAAAATGCACTATGATTTTTTTAAACAATAGGAAATACAGGTTTAAGAAAAAAATTAAATGTTTGGAGAGGGAAAATTAGTATTTATTTCCTATGCATACTATAGTTGAATTAAAAATAATTTGGACAGATAAAGATCATCTCATATGTGCTAATTTCTAACCAGCAGCATCTCCCTTCTTTTTTTCTTATTTTTAGATTAAAAACTATTGGATATATTTTTGACAATATTTGACTTAAATAGTCTAATGTTAGTATTAGTGCCAGTCCAAAATGAAGTCAGGAATATAAACTCTGATTATCACTTTTAATTACCTGAATGTTCCTTTTGAAGAACTGAGACAAATCATAGGGTTGTTATATTCACTAAATTCAGAAGAATAATTAGAGAGTCAAGATTTTAGATTGCTATTGAAATAAGAATGAGACAAATGACATACAATTTTAATTCCAAAATATTTGAGTTCCATTTAGATATTCTATTTAGATATTTAGAATTTCATTTAGTAGGAAACAACAGGTAGGTCTTTTTTCTACCAATACTGTTTCATATTTTTCATAGCTATTCATGTCATTTGAATGCAGGAAACTCTTAACATTGACTGACCCAAACGTGGATGATGTAATGTCTTGGAAATGGGACTAATGATCCCTATTGCAAAGGTTGTTGTGAAGATTAAATGAAAATAAAATGCATTATATGCGTTAATGTATTTTGTGTATTTTAAATGCTCAATTAATTTTATTATAATTAAATGATACAACTGGGTAATAGGACCTAGGTCCTTCTGCTTTTCAAATAGCTGCTTGGGTATTGAAGAGACATGCCTCCTTCAGAGTTCTTCCACGATACTTCCTAGGGAATCATTCCTGGGAAGAGGGAAATTCTTGTGAAGTTGCTAGCACCTACTCTGCAGCAGATAGCATTTATTCTTCATACATACGTACATATGGAAACATACATATTATGTCCATACATCCATAATATATATATTCTATCTTATATATAGAATACATAAAATAAAATTATACATATAAAATAGAATTTGCCAGAGATCTTGAAAACACCAGTCCATGACTCTGCCCTCTTCTGGGACCAGGGTATAATAGATAACTAGTATCATTCTGTTGACTGCTAGGTTGCATTTTAAAGATAGTCCCATGCCCCAAAGTCCAAGTTTTTCAAACTAGAATGAAGCAACGAAACAAATCTAAGGCAAAGCATGATATAGATTGGGATTGGTTTTGGACCCAGACTGTCTCCAACTGCATCTTAATTTCTTTCTGTGAAAATCCAATCACAATCTTCTATTTGAAGAACATACTCAAAATAATTAACAACAGGTATGATACAATCCCATATGTTCAGAAAAAAGGCTATCTGTAGTTGTCCAATATGGCCAAATAGATACTAGCTGAATATCAGCTTTTCTTCTACTAAAATATAGAAGTAAATCATTACCAAATCTTATGTCACTTCCAGAGGGGTTCCGAGTTCATTTATATTTAACTTTCTCCTGGGTATCACCATTTGATTTTTCAAGATGCCAATTCATACCAAATGTGCGTAAAACCTAACACACGTCTGATCCACAATGCCTTATGCTCTTATCCCTGTGATCCTTATCTAGAGAATAACAGTACCATCTGACCTGATTAAAAAATTAACCTATTGCATAGGCCCAAAGCCAAAGAATCATTCTTCTTTTTTTTTTTTTGACCTTGGAAATTTCAAATTTTAATTCTATTAAACTTACATTACAAAATGGGAACATTATGGCGATATCAAGAGAACAGGTAAATGGGAATGCATGAGTCTCCTTGAATCACTGACCTGACATGAGGACCAGCCCAGAGCCTTGCACCTTGCACAGAACCATTTGCCTTGTCATTACAGTCAACGAACTATTTCCATATATGGAAAGATATTTCTGTCTATATGTCTATACAACAAATAGTATAGATTTCTAATCAGCATGTTTATTACTAAAAACAAAAACTACAACACTAGTGCTTCTTCCAAGGCAGAGCCTGATCTTCCTTATAGTCACAGAAACTGGTCTTGAAAAATGTTAGTGTTTTTTTAAGTTTTTTAAGTTTTTCTTTAAATTCCAGTTAGTTAACATACAGTGTTATATTTTTTCAGGTGTACAATATAGTGATTCAACACTTCCATACATCATCCGGTGCTCATCATAAGTGCACTCCTTAATCCCCATTACTTATTTAACCCATCCCCCCACACACCTCCCTTCTGGTAACCATCAGTTTGTTCTCTATAGTTAAGAGTCTATTTCAAAGAATCATTCTTGATGTTCCAAGTGGGGCAAATAGAGAGGAGAAGCTGTAGAAGTTTTTAGGAGGCAGTTTGCTTAGGCTTCGTAAGCCACCTTAAAGGTTTTTGAACTGTATCCTAAGCATGATGGATAGCTCTGTGGTTTTATTACTGTACTATAAGATATGCTAAGATTTGGTTTTGCACTTTGAATTTTTTCAACATTAGTGTTGCTAATTTCTAAGTTGCTTCAGTATCCAAACATGTTATTTTCAAACTTTTTTTTCTCTAGATATGATAATTTGCATTTTTATATGGTGAATTCCATTCCAACCTATTATGCACATATTTCTAGATTCCTTATGTATTTTTTGATTTTATGATCTCCATGGACTTTTAAATACCTTCATTTTAACAATGAGTAAAAATTTTGTGAACTCTCCATCTGTATGTTCTCCTAGTTTTAAAATTATCAAATGGCATAGGGCATACCATCTTTCTAGTCATTTCCTTTTAGTATATTAGTTCCCATATGCTTACTATTTTTAAACAAGCCTTTCAACACATTAGATTCACAGAATATCATATTTGTCAGTGCAGTTTTATCAGATATATAGAAATACTTCAGTGAATTTTTTCTTAGGTATATATCATAGTATTTTACATAAGTAAAATCTAAAGTATTTCATGTGTGATTAATATTTCTTTATAGTAATGGTTACAATGAATTTTAAAATATTACCTTGTTTATTTGAAACAAGAGACCAAGCAGTATTGTCTTTGATTTTTAAAATTTATTTAGAAGATGATGCATTATCAAAGATACTCTCATTTTCAATCAAGATCTTGGTCAATAAGAATTTCTAGCTCAATTTTTCTATATATAGAGGTATATTTCAAACAAGTATCAGATTTTTAAAAAAGTATCACTCAGTAATTCACTCTTTTGTTTATTCATGTAGCAACAGTTTTAGTTGCCTATTATGTTACTGTTACAGTGAATAAAAATTTGCACCACATTAGAACTGGGTCTTCCAAGAACCAGCATTCTTTGTTTTCACATAAAAGATCTTAGGCAACCAAACTGATGGGATTTTTGTTTGCTTTAGTATTGAATTTGAAAAAGTCTGTCTTGAAAAGTAAATAAAGGACTTTTTTACTTAAAGGAAGTGAAAGTAAATATTTATAATTTCTATGAGAAGTAAAATATTTAACATTAATTTACAAATAATAGTCAATTCAATTTTTAAAGCCTCAGCAATGAAAACATGACTAAATTAGGGGCGCCTGAGTGGCTCAGTTGGCTAAGTGTCCAACTCTTGATCTCAGCTCAGGTCTTGATCTCAGAGTTGTGACTTGAAGCCCTGTGTTGGGCTCTGCATTGGGCTCCATGCCCAGTGAGAAAAAAAAAGGAAAAGGAAAAGGGAAAGGGTAAGAAAGAAAGGAAAGAGAAAGAAAGAAAGAAAGAAAGAAAGAAAGAAAGAAAGAAAGAAAGAAAGAAAGAAAGAAAGAAAGGCTAAATTACATGAACAGGAAATCTACAAAATAACAAATGTAAATAGTTTGAAATAACGTTATACTGGGGTGCCTAGGTGGCTCAGTCTAAGTGTCTGTCTCTTAGTTTCGGCTCAGGTCATGATCTCAGGGTCCTGGGATCCAGCCCTGCATGGGGCTCTGTGCTCAGAGAGGAGTCTGCTTGGGGATTCAGTTTCTGTCTCTCTCTCCTTCTGGCCCTTCACCCACTTGTGTGTGCGCTCACACTCTGTCTCTCAAAAATAAATAATTCTTTTAAAAAACACTGTTATGCTTGTCATTATTGATGAGGGTTTGAAAATCAATGATGGTTTGAATCCAGAATAGAATAAAGGTTTTAGACATCAAAACAGCAATAAATTTCAAAAGTCAAACTTCTGTACATAGGAATAATCTTTAGAAAAATACAGAATTATTGAAAAATCTGTTAAATCTTTAGAAACTGATTAAACTGATTAAATAAAATACACACTAAAGATAGACATTCATATAGCTGTTAAAAAAATACATGCCATGTACAGATAAAGGAATATACTCATAATCATCTTGAGTGATAAAGAGGACAAAAATAGCATATCCTTCTTGGGGTGCCTGGGTTGTTCAGTCAGTTTTTATACGGTGAATTCCATTCCAACCTATTGTGCACATAGTCAGTTAAGTGTCTGCCTTCAGCTCAGGTCATGATCCCAGGGTCCTGGGATCGAGCCCCCGCACCCAGCTGGGAGCCTGCTTCTCGCCTGCCTGCTGTTCCCCCTGCTTGTGCTCACTCTCTCTCTGTCTCTCTCCCTCTGTCTCTCTCATTCTCTCTGTGTCAAATAAATAAATAAAAAATCTTTAAAAAAATAGTGTATCCCTCTGATCTCCATTTTATTGTGTAGCTATTTATGAATATGGACACAAATGGTAACAAAAGCAGAAAATTGAACAAAGTTAACTCTGGGGGGTATAGATACAGGTAATTTTTCAAACTTTTTACAGTAAAATTTAGAAAACATATTATTACCTTTATAAGAAGGAAACTTAACAGTAAATATGGTCGATTTATAAACATCTAAGAACTATGTTGTATATACATATAAAATGTAAGGACTCTGAAAGATAAATGAAATTAGTGCTATAGTAAAAGGTGGAGCTGAGTTTACAGATTCTGAGATGGAACAATTTCCCCTGAAATAATTCATCAACAAATGTTTTATGTATAGTATAGACTTTTAACTGAACCTTAAAAAGTAGAACTGAGGCACACCACAGTCAAAAGCAACAAGACATCAACATGTGTGTTTTGGGGTAAAGATAATAGTTATTTTTGTGAGGCCAGAGCAGAGTTTGCATGAAGGAAGCCCTTCTAAGGAATCAGGAATTTTCCTAGCAAGTTATAGTAATCTTTCATCGTCCTATAAAATAAAATGAATGAATAAAAGCTGAGACTGTATCCCATTACCTGGTGGTAAAGTAAGCCCATTCTCCTTAAGTTTCTCAAGTTAACTATTCACTCAGTGATTAGTTAAATGAATCATTGTCCAATTTTCTCCCCCAAGAAAGGGAAATCATGTTCCATGATTTTAAATAAAAATAAATAAATGTGCAAAGATTTCTTGAGATTAATTTTATTTTGCTTTTGGAGAATTCTAAGGCTGAAAACACTTTACACTTTTCTCTAGAGTCCAACACTTTTTTTTTTTTTTTTAGTGATCTCAGGTGCTTTCTTTGAAGGATGTCAGTCTAGACTATTTCCCATGAAACTCCTCCAAGTTGCATATACACTTAATTCCCTAAGAAAGTGTTTTAAAATGGTTTTCGTTTCCTGTAAGATTATAAATAGCTTCCCTTCTTTCAAATTCTGTGTCAGAGGTTTAAAGCATCTAATTTGGGGAAAGTTTTGTAATAAGCATTTTTTAAAATTGAAATACTCATATTCTAAACTGCTTTAGTCTTACAATTTGACAAGCTTCAAAGGACGTATCTTCTAAAATCAAATGAGTTTCTGAATACTATTTTTCAGAATAAAACATTGAGATTGTTTTTATGGTACTATAAAATAATCCTCACATTTCTTTCTTAGTTAGACCAATTTATCGACATCCCTGGACTTAAAATAGCAGCACACTACTTAAATTGATATACTGCAGATTTGCATTATTTCACAGTTTTAGACATATTTATAACATTCAAGTAATAACCAGATAATTAAATCCTTTGTCTAGTGGATTTTCTGAATTTAGAAATTTACTGAAGAGCTAACTCTAGAAGTCTTCATTCGCATTTTAGAATGACTTTACTTCACCTGTGATGGCTGGAAAAACTGATGTGAAGGACTTTATGATACTGACACAGAAATCAGGGATAGCACTGAAATGAAAACAGCAAGAAGTTTGGAACCTGGCTGTGGTATCACACTGATGACATTTAAAGCCTATGTCTGCCACTAACTACTTATGTGACTTTAGGCAAATCATTTGATCTCTCCGTGCTATTATTTTCCTCATCAGTAAAATGAAGGTAGCAATATAGTTTGTTTAATTTAGAAACTTTGAGAATTCAATATTATGATACCATCTAAGCACCTGGACACATACCTGACACAGAATAAATGCCCAATAAATATATGCTATTTTATTTATTTTTTAATTTTATTTTAAATAGGTGTACACAGAGAAAACAATACCTAATTCCATTGTTTCAAAGGAGCATATATCTAAATGCTGAGTAATTTCTTATGAGACGTTATGGATATACTTATAGCTTCTTTTCCCTATTGTTTCCTCTGGAGTTATTCAGAAACGCATTTCCTTTAAGCAAGTTCTAATGGCTGTCACTATGATTTAAAGCTTTCTACTGAATCTTCCACATAGGGTATGGCTGCCTAAATTACTTTGGACCTAATTTTAGATAAACTGCCATAGCAAGTGTTGAATAAATGCATGAGTAAGCAAAGTAAAGCAAAACATATTTAACATTTGTGACTGGTGTTATCTTCCTGGAGTGTTTGAATAGAAGTAGTTTAAGGTGGTTAATTAGGTCCCCCCCCCCACTCACACAAAACTTCATATTCAGAAACATTACATTACATTCATCATCTCTCTAAAGGGCTTGTCACTGAATTCCCTCTGAAAGAGAGAGAGAAAGAGGGAGAGATCAAATCAATTCCAGATGCATTTTCCTCCAAGATACCACCTCATCTTTTAACACAATAATACTGAAGTATAGGTAAAACTCCATATTAAAGTACATTTAGGCCAGCAGGATGTTTTTTTTAGCAGAAAAGTTCCATAATGTAAATGATGTTGTCTTGGTAAAATGAAATTCTATTCTACCGCCATGATGTACATTTTGATTATACGTATTAGTTATTGGATTGGATGAACATTTTAAAAATAAAATGAATTTGATACAGTTAATTTGATGAGGTGAAAAATGGAAAGAATGACCAAATTCTACAACTTGCAGTTGCATTTTAAATACAGCTGAATGTATCATGGAAATGAAAGCATGAACTACACATAGACAGAGAATGACGCCCCTTCCTCCTTTACAGCATCTCCCCTCACCCTACAGAAAAAGCACAGAGGTCTCCTTACAGAACTGTGGCTAGAAATATTTTATAAAATAATTTCATTTTAGCAGTACTATCTTCAAAATCATTACTTAAATAACCTTTAATTAGTGCATGTGAATAATTTCCTCTTCATCCACTCTGATTTGCTTTAGGCGGCCCTAGCAGATAATGCCAGACATTGGTCTCTGAACCTCCTTGTTAATACTCAATATTACAAGTACTTCTACTTGAACTGAAAGCAAACTTTGAATGCAAAGTTGACCACACGATGAAATCAATAAAGTGCACCCAAATGCTAAATGAGATCAAAGAAAAAAGCCATAGGAAAATAGACAAATTGATTAACTGATGAAAGATGGCTAAATGTAAAGTTATTATTATCAATCATAAGCACCAAATTCACTTTTAAAATGTCAAGAGGAAAGTTGAGCATTTAAAAGAAAGAAAAAATAAGTGCTTTATTAATTTAAAAAGCATAGTTCTCTTGTCTGGAAAATTGAATACTTGCAACTTTATGGTATTCTCATATTACAAAAAGGCCTATATTGATAGTTGAATCATTTAAAATTCCTCCTAAGTCTCTTTAGTTTATATTCAATCACTGCAGTTTTAGTTGACTTCAAACATGGCGAATATTTTCGTACAGTTTTGGGGAAATGTTCTGAGCCCTTGGACACTCAACAACTATGAAAAATTGTATATACTGACAAAGAACCCGCTTGGGTATTAAACCACACCTACGTGACAAAATTAAAGTTATTTTTCAATTTGGAGCTTTGTGCCTGCAACCACATATTTTCAGACCATCAGAGCCAACTGCCACCAGACAGTTGAGGGAATTCAAAAGGATGCTCTTTGCCAACACTGTGCTTTACAGTTTGCTAAGATTTTATTGCTACTCTCCTCTGACCATCAACTCTTCTCCTCCAGGCCATATGACTGGTGGCAGCGTTCATAAGTGAGCTGCAGGTTTTCTACCGAAGCATGGATACCAATTTTTTCCAAGGTGTTCTATAGTTCCAGTTTCTGCCCTGTCACTCTTAACTTCATTCTTCCTGGCTCTTCCTCCACCTCTTAATTTTCTATGTGCACATGTATTCTGCTATTCAAAAATACCTTTGTCCTTTTCACTCATCAGGCAGCATCTACCACAGTCTTAGAATCATTGCAGGTGGGTTGAGGGTCACCACGGCAGTTAGAGTAAAACATTTCTGTTGTTCAGTTCCTTGCTCCATGAGAGCTTGTTAGCAATGCTGGTTATATCCCACCCAGACCTACTGAATTAGAATCTGCCATTTAACAAGATCCCCAGATGATTCAGATACACATTACATTTTTCAAAATGGTGAAGATAACACAGTTCATTCAGCTGGGAAAGTAAGATGACTCCCTCTCTTTATTCCCTCATGTTGTTGTGGTTGGAGGGAGGTGGATGGAGAGGGCGTGGGTGAGTCAAAGTAGGCCATTCTCTTTCCACTGTCCAGACCACAGATGAAAAGGGCTACATGAACACAGGCCACTGAAGCACACCAAACAATCCAGCTCTCCAAAACAGAGGTCTTCAACACACAGTGTGGTTTTATCACCCATGAGCCATAATATGTTATTATAATACATAAATATTTGAAACTGATATGATGCTAAAATTTTCTATAAAATGTGTGGTAAGTAAGCATTTCCCAAAACAAGCTTCATTTTGGGAAAACCTACCAAACTGTATTTCACCATTAACAGTATAGAAATCATGCCCTCCAACCAAGTGAACCCAGAAGACACAGGATAGGGGAGAGAAACATATATTTTTAGAGATGAAAAAGCTGGGAATAAACATACTTTTTTTTTTCTTTTAGGAAGCAAATATCTACTCCTTCTATTATATATGTGAGTGTGTGTGATGTTTTTAAGACTGTCTCATTTTCAATGCTATTGCACTTTCAGCATGCATACAATATTTCGGAAGAAACCTATTTCAAAATATAGTTCAGACTCAGACGCTGAAAATTTGAAGTCTGTCCCCATCTGCACCACTGACTCCATCTACAAATCAATAGCAACTTCACAATAAGGGTGCAAAAACACTGTATAAAATGTGTGTAGGGCATGTCTACCACAATGAAATAAAAAGACTATATTTCAAAACATGGCACTCCATTTTAATAAAGGTGTACACTGCCATTCTTAAAATAAATGCTCTGTGCCCCTGATACACCTTTCATAGGCATAAAGTACATGTCTACACTGCAGTTTTGATAGACTAATATTATTTTTCACTGTTGGTTCACAATGTACACTATTATGTGATTTTCATATTTATATAAAAATGCAATAAATATAAACTATTTTCCAGTAAAATGCAATAAAGGGAATTTAAGTTGTAAGAGTAATAAAAATTAATCCAATATTTTTCTTTATAGGCATATCCCTGGATTATTATTAAAACATTTAAACTTTATTACTAACAGTTCTATTCATTACTGTTCCTTTGGAAAGTTCTTAGAACAATTCCTATTTAAAAACTAAAGGATTCTTCTGAATTCTCTTGATATGAAAAATGTTTCCATATCCTTGGGACTTGATCTTTTCTCTCTCTCTGATTAGTACATTTCTACCATAATTCCCAGAGGATAATTGAGTAAATATTTGGAATGATGACTGACTCCTCCCCTACAACATATGCACAGACTAAAAATATTATAGATCAATGTGGCATGTTATGAAATGCATGGGTCCTTTAAAAACTGGGTTTTTTTGAGGGGGAGAAAAAGTCCTCATTCTTGATTCAAGTAATATTAAAAATTTCCATGGTCAAAAAAAAAAAAAATTTCCATGGTCGGTTAAGTGCCTGCCTTCAGCTCAGGTCATGATCCCAGGGTCCTGGGATGGAGCACCGCATCAGGCTCCCTCCTCAGTGAGGAGCCTGCTTCTCCCTTTCCCTCTGCCTCTTCCCCTGCTCGTGCTCATTCTCTCTCTCTCTCTCAAATAAATAAATAAAATCTTTAAAAAAATTCCAGAACTTCTCTAAACATTTGGTGCATAAAAATGGGTTCATAAATTATATATAACTATCTCAAACTTGATGGATAAGCAGATTACACATGGTAGTTAAAATCAGACATTTTCTAAATAGTTACTGAGTTAAATGGTTCCACTTTCTTAATCTATATTGCAAAATACTGGTAAAATACTACAAATTCATGTAATGTGTGAGATTATGAATTCTAAAGTTGTTTGTCTAGTGATACAAATCTGGATCATCCAGACGAAAAGCAGAGATCCTGACCCCAGTATAGCTGATGATTGATTCTCTCCTATACCATTTTGCTCCCCAGTAATGAAACCTTTCATTATGGGCTAATCTCCAGTATGAACTGGTCAGTTTCTACTCCCTTAGAGAAGGAAGGTACTGCTGGACATGGTCTATAATCAATTTTATTCACTTCTAATAACACTGACACTTGACAAATTATGAAGGAAGCATTCTGTTTCTAAGACCTAGAGAAGTAGAAGCTTAAACCACCTGAAAAGGAACCGAAGTGTAATCTTCCAAGTACAAGGGCTAGCTGGAGCTTTACTTCTCTGTGTTAGCTAGAGAAAACAATCTAAGGTTCAACGTCTTACAATGAAAGCAACACAAGAGTGTTCCTATGAGGGAAGGCTCCTTAAGGCCATACCCATTGATGTTTTGATGTTAGGAACTAATGCTTTAGGCACCTGAACTTAAAGATGGGGGCAACAGGCTTTTCTACCTTAAATCCTCTCCAAAGAAAAGGACAAGAACAGGACAAAAGGCCAGTGTAAGGAAATGCCTACTCAATATCTCAAGATCTCAAGGCAATATCATGATGCCTTGACATGTTTCCTGCCTTGAAGATCCTGGATGTTTATGAACATCCTTATGCTGTTTGTAAGGAGACAGCACCTAAAGAACCAAAATTGAGATTATGTAAAATTTTACAGGTCTTTGGCCATTAATCCAGATTATGACATGCAAATCTTAGGTATTTGACTTTCAAACACATTTTAGGCATGTATTAAGTACAGTCTTGAAAATGTACAAGAATCTAATTTCCAGATTTAGGGAAACATACCCTAAATTGACTTTCATAATTTTTCATGCATATGCTTTCATTTCTAAATGGTAATAGGTCATTTCCCAAATAATTAAAACTGATGAGCATCTGCAGTCTTTCTGAATAGTAATTGGACCCCATATCTATCATTTATTAATTTTTTGTGTTATATTTGCAATTTGTAGAAGTATAACCACTGTACATTTTAATCTCTGTTCTCCACAATAAGATGTAACATAGCGGTGTTATATAATTATTCTGCAAAGTTGTACTACTAGGAAAGTACACTGGCTGGATAATGCTCATGTCTTTCAACAATGATCAAAACTGACACAAGAAATATCCATATACCAGACTTAGCACATGACTTTTAACATGTTGATGGATCCAAGGAGCAGCTTCTGGAAACAAATGATGAAACAAGGTCTTAAAAGCATGGGGTGTTTTGTGTTAAGTACAGTCAGATGCAAAGAGAGATGAGGGTAGAATTGGGGCAGGAAAAATGGGAAAGGAAAATGAAGATCCACACTAGTACTTAATCCAAAGTTCAGAATACAAGATAGAAGCCGGCATAGTACATGATGGAAGTAATAGAAGTGGTGGAAGTGATAGAGGAATGCAAAGTATGGCACAAGAGTAATACAATGTTTGAAGTAATTGAGATAAAAATCTATAACACCTTTCCATATGGTGTTCCAGCTGTTCCATGTGGACGACTTTTATTCCATTGTCTTTCTTTCCCTTGTACATCAGTAATTCTTTACATTTTTTATACCCATGTTCTGTTCCTTTGCCTTCTCCCAGGCCTTAAATTATTTCCCTCCTTTCTCAAACTTAATCTTTCAGTCAGACAGCAGTTTCTCTAGGCCTTGCTCATGCCTCAAGAATAATACTTAGGGATAAAGGGATTGCTCTTCAAGAACCCTCAGGAGTAGGGCGGGAGCTGGGAAATCATCCTTACAAATAAAAGCTGTCCACAAATCACTTTATAAACTATTTTAATAATGAGGACAGTGTGCTGAAATCATTCTAAAAAAGAAAGAAAACTGAATGTTTCCATTAAAATAAGGAAGAGCTAAAATATAATATAGAATACATTAAAACCATCAAGAGATAGAAAGTAAAAAATATAATATTTAAGAAAGTATAAATGCAACTTTTACAGGAAATTGTGAGTGAATTAAAGGGAAAAAAACATACTGAAGATGGGAAGCAAGCACTGGGCAAATCTACAGGCTGAAAGCACCCCTAGAAAGCCAATACCATTGCATTGTCCCATGAGAATGATTACCTCTTAATAGCTGTTAGAAAATTTATTGTAGCAATACAAAGAATTCACTCCAAAAAGTGGATCGTGATTTCTTAGTTCTAAAGCCTATGGGGACATCAATTGTGCTCCCAAAGACACAGAAATAGGAGTAAAGGTAACCAGCTGCTACCCGATCCTGAGCAGCAGCATTAAATGTCCCTTGGGAAGACCCCAAAGTGCCATGATAGAGTAAAGAATGAGAAGGGAAAAGGAGCCTCCGGGGACTGGCAGGAAACCACAAAAATTTGCGTAATTTGGGGGGAAAAGTCGGTCTCTTCTGTTTCCAGTGACACAGATGTAGGCGTAGCTATGGGTGGGTGTAGCTATTAATCCTCAATTATTCTACTCTTTGACAGGGTGATATGTGTAGGGAATTTGGAAATAAGGGAATGAAATGTTTCCCTTATGGCTGAAGACTTGTTTTCATATGGCTGAGTTTTATGTGATTTGATCGCTCCAAAGGCTGGTTTAGAATTATCGTTGTCATGTTCAATATCTGACCTTTGCAGGACTTGCCAGTGGCCTGAAAACACAAAACACACTGTATTACATTCTCTCCCTTACCTGTGTTGTCATCTGTCACCGTGGCACTTGTTTGGAAAAGAAAGAAAGAACAATACAGGGAGCGTTTTTTATATATGACAAGCATCACTTTTCAAACAACAGTGTTTACCATATACTACATATTGTCTAATTGATGCTTCCGGTGGTATGGAGATCAATAAATAATTTTACCTTCTTTGTTTTAAAATCCTATTGGCTTATTTGGTATACTAGACTTATAAATCCCAACTATACCAAGTTTCTCAGCCTCTCTGAGCCATAGATTAACTATCTATCAAATAAGACAATCACTATCCCTGTAGGTTTTATAAAGATTAAATAAGATTCTTTAAGTACACGAAGTTTGGCACATTGTAAAAGTGCAATAAACTGCAGCACTCTTATTATTACTGCTATTGTTGTGGTTGGGATTCTTAATTTTTATCCCAGAGAGTACACATGCATATGAGTATGCATTAATGTATACATTCAAGACTTTAAAAGAAAGATTTTAAAATATAATAGGCTAAAATGGTATATTTTGATTTAGAGAAAAAGTTGTAATAATTGTACAATGAAGTGAAAACTTTCCCAAGATACTCATCTTGTATATAGTATGTAAGTATGAACTTTTTATTGTGTTTGGATTTCACTAATTTGAAAATTTTACTCTCTTCCTTTCTGTGCAAAGAGTAAAGGGAAAAAGAAAGTCATTGAAATTCTTATGTTTCATGATAAAGTAAAAGTTATAAACACTTCAACTTATTTCTTGGTTGAAAAAAGAAGCACACACGCACGCGCACACACACACACACTCACATACACTCACTTCTTGCCTTGATCAAATGCTACTTTTGTGACCTTGAAAAAAAATCTTTTAACATTTAAGTCTTAATGTTTTGACCTATGAAATCAGGTCAAAGAAGTTATTTTTGATGATATTGATTTGAAACTCAAATTAGATAATTTCTAGAAAAGTACTGTGTAATTTAAGAAAGTTAATGCAAATACTTGCCCTCACCTAGCTGAAGAGGAGGAAATAGACAGTAAAAATTGCTACATGATCCCTTAGATCTGTACCTCTTATGTGAGGAAGTCATTTTTATCTATAATTCATGAATTTATTTGTTTAAAAAGTCCATTAAAATGACACTATTTAAATTTATGTATTCCCACTGAAGTTTTGCCAGTCACTAAATGTAGTAGTAAGACATTTGCTGTCAGAAAGATCATCACAGAAGGAGATGACAGACCATAGAGAGACAAAACCATGCTCCAGCATATGGATTCCCCTCCACTGGCCCTCTTTCAGGATGCTCTCTCCCTCTGCTCGCCTGATCTTCCAGCCTTTGCTTAAGTCTTCTCAGATCACTTTCCAGATACTCAAACTGCTCCATCATCTGCTCCTTTTCAGTTGCTTCTATAAACTGCTCCACTTACGGAAGATAAAATTTTCTTCAATCAATTCTAGGCAAAAATCTGACCTTATTTTACTTTAACTGTTCTCTCCTTAAGATGAATCAAGATAGTACTGTACTATATGGAAATATATTTCCACATCAGATAATTTAAACAAAGATTTGTTGTTCCTACTCATTCTCTAAAATGTTATTTTATTACTGATAGTTGTATATTAAATCGAAACTCATACAAAGAGGAGTGACCCACATGTTTGGACCAAAACTTCAAACTGTCCTATATCCACTCATATCATTTGAATACTTCAGAGTAGTTCAATTTTTTTTCCCTTTTCTGTGTAGAAAGAGTCTCAGAATTGATTTTTAAAAATTAAAATGGCGGGCGCCTGGGTGGCTCAGTTGGTTAAGCGACTGCCTTCGGCTCAGGTCATGATCCTGGAGTCCCTGGATCGAGTCCCGCATCGGGCTCCCTGCTCGGCAGGGAGCCTGCTTCTCCCTCTGACCCTCCCCCCTCTCATGTGCTCTCTGTCTCTCTCATTCTCTCTGTCTCAAATAAATAAATAAAATCTTAAAAAAAAATTAAAATGGCATGATTTTCCTTGTTCTTACCTGTACCGAATTGTGGCATGACAGAGTTGTATGCAGTTCTAAAATAAACAAGAACTCTTTTATATCCTACATCTCTGAACACATAAAAATATCTTTTCCTGTTTGAATACTTTTAGTAACTCATAATGGATGCATAGGGAAACTTCTGCAAACTCTATTTGGGTAACTTCAGCAAGTTTAACTTATATACCCAAGAAATAGATGCAAATCCCCAAGGAATAGTAATTCCCATGAACCAAATCATTTCACCTAAAAATTGGCAGCTGTTGACATTCTAATACCTTGCAAGAGTGCTTGTAGCTGTGCATGGTGATCATTATTAATATAAATGACTGCAATATAATAATGAGTTGCCTAGGTGAAAAAGGAAAGACCTACAATAATTACAAATATGCAACATGTGAGTCTGAATTGCTAGATTTAAAACAGAGTGTAATTCTGCTTAATAAAAATCACTTTTGAGAGATGTACCAGATTATAGAAAAACTAATTATTATCAGACCCTATCCTAGTAAGAGTATTTCAAAAACACCCAGCAGCATATAGAGTCATCAGCCAAAAATTGATTATTCACAGGTGGATTGCCCACATTGCAGTCACCAGGCACAGCAGATTTCCTTGCTCAGCTGCTTCATATCACCTCAGGCAAACTCTGCTCTCCAGCATAGCATTTCTGTTGCTCAGTCAGGCTGTCCTACCCTTTGCAAATTATACAAGGTCTTGGACAGCCCAATCCTTGCACCTCAGCTTTAAGAGGTCCAATCAACCCCTCCTAGCTTTTTACTGCCTTTTCATTCTCAGGTCACTCTCCCAGGTCTACAGGTAAATGCATACCTCCAAAACATTTCTACTTTGTCTTCCATTAAGAGGCTCAACCATTTCCCTAGAGTATTGCACACAAATGTAAATCTCTTTCCAATTCCGTCTCATCCCTACTTCCCTGTACAGTATCTACTGCAGGGAATTGGGAGAGTGTAAACTGACCCAGACACATTTCTAGTTGATTGTAAGCAATTCTTAGAGGCTGCCCTGGAAAGGACTGGGAGCTCAAAAATAGCAAAATAGAAAATCAGGACCCAAAAAACATTAGAGGGTCATGTGCCCTTGAGGAGTTTAATATTTACATAATAACCATATATTCAAGGATAATTATAATCAGGCATTTATATAAATTTTCCAACTACTATATTTGAGGCCTTATAAAAGGACTATACATATCTATGTCATCCCCGTATTCCCAAGGGCTAACAAGATGCCTAATACAGAATAGAGTTCAATGAATAATTATTAATTGAAAAAAGAGTACTTATATAGAGAAATTATTTAGGGTGCCATTTGTTGACACCTCAACCATGTTATGAATTTAAGTGTTTATCATGAAACAATGGAAACATTCTTAAGGAAAAATATACCAAAAGTAGGGAGTGGTGTAAATCACTTTAACTGACATATAAGGTACAGATTGGTTATAGAAAATAGTGTATTTAAAAATAAACTGAGTCAAGAGTTAAATGGTGGTTGAAGTGGAAATAAAAGATCATTAGATTCAAGAGTTTTTAGTGTTGAGCACTGGGTATTATATGTAAGTGATGAATCACTAAATTCTACTACTGAAACTAATATTACACTATATGTTAACAAACTAGAATTTAAATTGAAACTTGAGACATAAAATTATCAAATTAAAAAGTTTTAAGAGTTTTTAGAAGATAAGTGGGCTTTAGTAGAATAAATGAGACATGAAGAAGAAAAAATTATTACAAATGAATTCTAGGCTCTGGCCTATATTACTGTATGAATAACATTTCTATTCGCTGTCATAAGAAATATGGAAAGAGGACCATACTTTTTAGGGGCTGTATGTGGATATTGTAAATTTGTCTATGTTATACACCCATATTGAAAAGTCACTTTCATACCTTTGCTTGGCAGACTCTTTATATTTGAAGATATTAATTAAAGTGTCTCTGTTAGGATATTAGAATATCAATAAATGACACTCATCTCCTCAATTCTCAAGTTCAGAACCAACTCATAGACTAGAGAGTCAGACAGATGGAAATCAGGTTTACTTTCATTACTGTTAAAGGTAATTGGAAATATGACTTGAGCCTGAAGACAAATTTGGTTTGCTACTTCTGCATCCCAGAACTGAACTCACCCCCTCAGACATACACAGTGCACAATCATAGGCTTCTCTGTATGGTCTTATCCTACAAAATGTCAAGGCATGGAAGAGCAAAGAATGCCTTCTTTTTGTATGTGAACTGTACTGCTGAATTTCTTCTGCCAGACTAAGATAAGTCAATCCTATTTCCATGGGGAGGTATGAATAAGAAGAGAGGTGTGAGTAAAAAGTCAGAGATAGGCCAGAGCAGCGCTGTTGCAACTCTACTTATCAACTCTACTTATCTACTCCTCCTTATATGAGGAGTCAAGTCTATGTTCCACCTTAACAATTCCTTCATCAGAGAGTATCCTTGAGGTTTTTTTCTCCCTCAATAGTAATTTAATATTACTAAGCCCTGTTTTATTTTACTCTTAGCCCTTATTACTATTTAAAATTATTTTATGAAGGTTTTTACCTGTTTATATCCTTTTACCTTGCTGGATTTTAAACTCAAATGAGTGGCATTTCTTTTTTTTTCTTGGCACATCTAGTCTTCAGATTCTAGAATAGTATCTGGAAAAAAGTAAATGCTCAATAAATATTTTCCACATAAAATAATATAGATCTAGAGTTCAGTGGGAAAGACTATAGAATGAAAAGATGAGGTCTAAGGTAGATTGTGATAATAATGGTCCCCAATTAACCATAACTTCCAGGACTCATGGTTTTTGGCATTGTGATGTCACCACTCCTCCTATTAAGAGGTAGAGTGGATTTCCACATCTTTTTGGATCTGGCTGGCCTTATGATTTGTTTTGACCAATAAAATTTGACTTTATACTATGTAAAGAAGTATAAGCAAAACTACTGGATGAGAGACCATGTAGAGAAAGAGGTCTCAGAAACCCACTTAGCCCTGTTGAGTTCTGGACATGAGAATGAGGTCGTCTTTTACCCTATAGATTCAGGCTTACCAGGTGAATAAAGACATGTGAGTGAACTCAGATGAGACCAGGAGAACTATCCAGCTAACCCACAGAATCATGAGAAATAATTATTGTTATTGTAAGGCATTAAAGTTTGAGATGGTTTGGTTTATGCATAATTGAAACAAGGGCTTAGGACCAAGTTTGAGATTTTCCAATATTCAACAGCTAGATAGCATTATTGTGTTAAGTCCCATGAAGAATTCTGAATTAGGAAACCAAATATGAGTGGTCATCATAATCTGCTATTATCCTTGAAACTAAAATCTCTCATGCCAAGAACTATATGCATTTGGGCTGTTCATTGTTATGCAATCCTATTGTGGATCCCAATGTTCTTTTTTTAAAAAACAGAATTTGAACAATCCTAAAAGTTGTTGATTGAATCTCCACTACTCTCTTGAGTTATTTACTACTGTTCCAAATGTTTCCTTGATTGACTTAAGTTGAGTATATATGGCCATAATAAATGAGCAATACATAGTAAACTGAGTAGACACAAGGTTGAATGTTGCAGTCAAACAAAACTTACAGCCAATTTAACCTGACATTTGCTGATTTGCATGATCATTATTACACTGTTGGGTAATTAGGTATAAATGGTAGGGAGTTTCCCAAAAGGACTGCAATTAGTACTACCTTATAAAATAAAATATTTCTATAATCAGCTCTGGGTCAGGAGGCTTTATGGAAAATAAGTAAGAATAAATAAGAATACCTAAATAAGAATAAATAACTATTCTTTAGATATTGAATCCTTACTGTTGTATCTAGATTTCTAAAATCAGTTTGGTTGAATGTGAATAGGAAAAGAGCTGGTTTCAAGAGCGATATATAAGGAATGATAAGAAATTTTCTTTGGGGACCCCATGGAATGCTGCTGGATCCAAAGGGCAAATACACTCAGAGAGTAGGTCTCTTCCTCTCCAAAAGTTTTAGACATGATGTTAGCTTTCCTGTTTGTTTTGTCTGACAGATATAAACACACAGTGATACTACAAGGTGTACAGAGCAGACACTGGGATCCTACAGAGGCCAAATTTGCTGGGTTTGATCCATTACACAGTGACTTGAACTGAGCATTTACAAGCCAACTCCCCTTAAACAAGAATTTGGCTTCAGAGCCAGAGAAATACGATACAATTTCCACAGCCAAAAGGTTGGTATGGGATAATGAAGACAAGTCTGAGAGTAGATTAAGGCTTGCCAGAGCAAGTTAGGAACAAATGAGGAAGGCAATGTATGACTTCCTATCTTGTCAAAAACGTTGCAGGTATGTGGTGCATATGTGCTGGGATGGCTAAAGGTATAAGACCAAAAGCCATGTGATAGTAGAAATACAGAAAATGGAATGAGATGAGAGAGTGTTATAGTAATAACAAATGATAGGCCTTGGAAATTATTAAATGTGAAAGGAAAGAGAGTGAAAAACTCTGCTAGGGTTCCAAAATGCCAAATATATGACAAAAATTATAGTGGTTTGTAAATAGAAAGAGAGAACACAAGAAGAAGAAAAAGATTTGAGGGAAGATGATAAGGAAATTCAGCTTGTCATGTTGTATTGGAAGTGATATCAGGGCATGCAGGACAAATTTCCATAAATGCTTGTGAGTAAATATGGGTTGGAGTTAAAGAAGAGGCTCACAAGTAGAGATGCAAATTTAAGGATTTTTTTGTATAGGAGCAATAATTGGAAGTTATGGAAGTAGATGAAAAGAGAAGAGGGCTAAGGATAAAAATTGAAAAAAAAAAAAGGCAGTGAGGATATGGTTGGAGAATCAGAAGAATCATGAAAATATATTGTTAGAGACCCCAAAGGGTAAGACTCTTCAAGTGCTAACTGCTAACCACCCAACTTCAAGATGTAAATGTCTGAGATTTTTCTTGCTAAACACCAGAATCTCAAGCACTGTTGCACTTAATTGGTTAATACAGCTTATTATGCAGATCAAATGGCTTATTTGTTTCCTCTGCAATTACTGTGTTAAATAAGAGTAGGAAACATCTCTGTATTTGACTAGCAACGCGCTGATTTGCTTTTCCTTCAGTCAATATTAATTTTTTTGTTCCTCTTTGTATTTTCTATCATCCAATTACATCTGTAGTAATCTGTAAAATATGGCTCAATGGGGAACAGTAATTGTACTATTATTTGATTCCCTTTCCTTTATGATTCTCTGGTGAGTCTTGTTGGGAAGAACCTAGCAACACTGTGCATATTACTAATATATTGCTTGTCTTGTGCCTTCCCTTGGTGTCTCTGAAATCATAGCTCAAATGTTAATAGAAATTTCTGTATTTTAATAGGATGCTCTTGTCTACAAACTCAATATCAACTCAATTATGTATTCTAAAAAGCTATTTACAGTTTTAAACTTAATGCAAATCAGGAAATTTAATTTAAAGCCTGCAAGTTACTTAATAGTAACAAGAATTTTGTAAATAGAAGATGACTTTTTCATCTAATAGATATGAATTACCCATCATTTTAAATTTATGCTAATTCTAATAACAGTGTTATACCATGAAAATGAACTTGGAATTGATGAACATTATCATTGGAGGCATCAAGAAAATTGGTTGTTAACTTCTTACACAGTTGAAATGCCTTTTATTATTGCCATGGCTGTTTCACCCCCCACCACCACCACCAAAATCATCCATATTCCAGCAATGAAACATTTTAATGATTTTATATAAAAATTCAACCAATGAAAAAGAAAGATTATTCCTAAATTTAGTTAGTCTCCATCCTAGAAATATTAAGTAGAAAATGAAACTGAAAATCACAGAGGCACTTTTATTTTTATTATAAGAATCTCTTTTCTAATTATAGATATAGATATACAGATAAATACAGACATATATATAGATATATATGTATGTATGTATATATATATCCATATATATATACACATATATATATCTGAAAGGCTGAGAAAAAGAGAATATTTCTAATGTTGAGATTTTATAGTAAATGTGGGAAAGTAATGTATTATTTTATTATTTTATTCAAAGCCCTGCGTATGTTTAAAGTGATTAATTTCTATTCCACTTCAGTTCTTTTCTCTGTATGACCCTTTCCCTTTTGTGTCTGTATGAACTCACATATGCCCAAATATGATATATTTGCTCAGTGACTTCATATTGACAGACTGGCCAGAGAAATGTGTTGGGAAGATCACTGCCTTTTACAAGGATGAAGATCTTTTTGTCTCAGGTAACTGGTTTGATTTGAATTTGAGTATGTCCAGGATTTTTATTATTGTGATATTTGCTACACTAAACTATTTGGTAAAATGAGAGGAGGAAAAAAATAGGCACAATAACTGAAAATGAAAAAAAAAGGTTAAATAACTGTTAGAAACACTTAGCTATTTATAGAACTAGATTGGAGTGAGAATCCTACTTCTGAAATATATCCAGAGACCATGTGTTTCCCTTCCTCCCTTCTTGGTATCTCTTTCTCTCTTTCTCTGTCTGTCTCTCTCTGTTCAATAGGACTGGATGAAAGAATAGCATCCTTGTCTCCCCCAAATAAGAAACAACAAGGAAAACTTACACTAAATATTTTTAGAATGATGACTTCTTAGCCAAATTTTGATATATTAGGTAGTAGAGAGCTTCTTTGCTCAATTATTAACTCATTAAAAAAATAATAAAAACATGGAGTTGGTGTCAAAGAATTAAAAGTCCTTTTTACTAAATATGCTATAGAAAATTAATATATTTGTACAATTATTAAGGAGAACTTCTATTTTGATGACAAAGTTGGAGACAAGTAGACAGAAGAAATCTGTAATTTTGCAAAAATATACTTAAATGAAAGAATATGCAGATAGAACTGTCTTATGTAGTGAGCTTCCAAGTGTAGCATAATTTGCTTACTCTCCTATGAAACTCCAGTGTAATGAAGCAGGGGAGCAGGATAATGCCAAGGAGCACTGGGGAGGAGGTTTCCAGTCAGGTCTACTTTGACCTGGGAAATCTTCATGTTCGCCATTCTTAAGAGGATACCATAGGAAAATAGAGAGCACATGCTGATGCCAGAAGTTTGTTCAGATCCTGATACTTAGGAGATAAGCTCTAAGCCAGAAAGATCAAGACTACCTATTCAGTTCTCTGATCTGCCATGGACACAAGTTTAGAAGGTAATCTATACTCTGTGAAAGGATAGCGAGTGTCTATTTACAAACTGTTTATCAAATTCTCAGTGGTGTGTGTGTATGTGTGTGTCACTATTTACAAGTTACTCCTAAAGAAATTTCTAAAACGATCAACAGTACATAATGCTAAGACAGCTTTGAGGGAACTTTTTAAACCATATTTTTTTAGTACTATTCTGGATGGTTAACAAAAATCATAAAATCTTAGTTTCATAAAAGACCTTAGAATTGACTGCTTTCATTTTACAGTGTTGAGGAGCAAGGATTCTTATTCCCTTTGAGGGTCCTTCTAGCTGGACTAAGACTCAAATTGACATGAGACAGATTAACAGGAGAAAATAAAATTTAATGGTGTACATACAAGAAATCCACATGGACATGAAAATTCCAAAGACAGTGAGACAAAATGAGGTGTATATGTCATCCTGAACTAAGAAGGAACTATGGGTCTAGGCCTTCAGAGGAAAGGAATGTACTTCACAGGGCAATAAGAAGACCAGATGTTTGGTAATTAGAAGTTTGCCTACCATACAAATGGGTCACTCAGATAAAATTTATCTCTGCTAAAAGACCCCCAATTTAGATTCTTCTATATAGTTAAGGGAGGGGCAAAACTTTCTCTGGAGCCCACATGGCCTCAGTTGCCTTCAGCTCAGAATAATCTTCATGACAAAGTGGCTCATCTTGGGGTGGCCTGCCTTGAGCCAAATGAGAGAAAGCCAAAAATAAATTAAATTAAATGAAAGCCAAATGAAAAGTAAATTGAAGCCAAGTGAAAGAAAGGCATTCCCTCACTATAGTATACCTGGGGGCTTTAGAATGACCACAGTTTCACTCTCCTGTTACACTTTTAGTTTGGGTTTAAAATAATGACCTTGATGGTGGAAGACTAAAACATTAATAAAGCACACACAAATTAATGAGTAAGCCACTGAAGGCAACCAATGCCATTTGAAATAAAAAGTTTACTAAAATCAGCTCTTTAACAAATATCTAGGGGCAGATGGGGACTTTACTTTTGTTAATAGCATATGCCTCTTTATAGGTTACACTCAAGATAGTTTTGTTACCCACCATAAAATTCCATACAAAGGCCTGAAAATAACAGATGGTTTTTTAAACAAACATATTTCCCACTGTATCATCAGCATAAAGTTAGATACAGATTGCTTATTTTTGCTCTGACGCAGCTTCAGTGAACTCATCATTAGCACATCTTTGTTAAAATCAGTTTTAATAATAACTCAACTGTATCTTCAGAGTGTAATGTCAGAGGTAAAAATGTTGTGGCTAAAAAAAAAGCATTAATAAGCCAATTATTTTTCTTCATTTTGTCAAATTTTAAATATAAATCCTGTTTTGACTAATGCAGCAATTAAATTTGTTCAAATTGTAATCCAGATACAAAGGTACATTAGCATAAATGTGCTTCTCTTTGCTCACCCTAACAAAGAAAAGTACTATCTAAATGTTAAAGAGTGAAATGTAACTCAAAATTCCTTGGAGACTATCCTGTTCTGCTGACTGGGAAGTCTCTAGCTCTTCAGTTATTTGGGAGTTCAACAGTGTACTCTCTAGCTGAACCTATAACACTTAAACCGTAAATTCCACTTTTTTATATCATGTTTTCCCTGTGATATAACTAAATATCACTTTAGTGATATATCACTAAACTATGGATCTTTTCTTTTTCTTTTTCTAAATATTTATTTATTTATTTTAGCAGGAAAGAGCACACAGGGTGGGGGTGAGGGGCAGAGGAAGAGGGAGAGTCTCAAGCAGGCTCGCCGCTGAGCGCAGAGCCCCAAGCAGGGCTCAATCTCACAACCCTGAGATCAGGGTCTGAGCCAAACAAAGAATCAGAGGCTCAACTGACTGTGCCACCTAGGTGCCCCCCTTTTTTAATAAAAAGGCATTTTTAAATTAAAAAATAAACAGAAGTCCTAACATTTCTAATCTATGGAGGCAGTGTTAGGAAATATGGCACAGACAATGACTCCTGAGACATGAGTCAGCAATATGTATTTCCAAGGGATTCATTTTATTTTATTTTATTTTATTTTATTTTATTTTATTTTATTTTTCAAGGGATTCATTTTAAACTCAGGACTATTAATTGGGTAGAGTAAATGGAAACCAAACTTTCACATCATTTGCCTTGAGAGTACATGGGGAATCAATGTTTTGGGGTAATGTAGACTTATGAAAAAGTAGTATATAAACTTACTAAATATTAGTATAAATGATTTTACATTGCATAATATGAAATATAAGCATATAAAATATTAACATTTGTAAGCATGGACAAAAAAGCATAATAATGTACTTACAGATTTTGTAAAACCCAAAGAATGCTTAACAAATATATAGATTATATAAACTATTCATAATTTTAATTAATTAAATGTATATATATCTTGAGAACTTACTATATTCAAAGTCCTATGCTATGACAAAGTATATAGCAATGGGTGGAAGAGAAAAGATTCTTGCTTTTATAGATTTTAGAGTTTTTAACAACATTTAGCTGTTGCAAGAAATTTATGCTCTAAACTAATGACAAAATTAATATAATTTGAATGATTTGATATACCTTATGTTTTGATGTCTAAGAGAATACTATATTCCTTTAGAAAGAAACAAGAATATTTTTTTACTTCTGGTAAAATAAAATTTAGTGTCTTTTTTTTTTAAGTTTTTATTTATTTATTTGACAGAGAGAGACACAGCGAGAGAGGGAACACAAGCAGGGGGAAGTGGGAGAGGGAGAAGCAGGCTTCCCACTGAACAGGGAGCCCGATGTGGGGCTCGATTCCAAGACCCCGGGATCATGACCTGAGCCGAAGGCAGATGCTTAATGACTGAGCCACCCAGGTGCTCCTAAAATGTAGAGTCTTAACCATTTTAAGAATTAATTCAGGGGTATTAAGTACATCTGTATCATTGTATCCTTCACCACCATCTGTCTCCAGAAATCTTTTTATCTTCAAAATTAAAATTCTATACCTATTCCTCCTACCCCAGGCCCTGGCAACCACCATTCTATTTCGCGTTATTTTAACTACTCTAGATATATCAAATAAGTGGAATTATACATTTTTTTCATTTTGTGACAGGCTTATTTAACTTAGCATAATGTTCTCAAATTTCATCCACATTATAGTATGTCAGCATTTTCTTCCTTTTTAAGACAATAATATTCCATTGTATGTATATGCTACATTGTGGCTTATTCATTTACCTGTAGATGGACACCTGGGTTGATTCCACATTTTAGCTACTGAGATAATGTTCCTGTGAACATAAGTATACATATCTTATACATAACTATACATATCTCTTCAAGACCCTACTTTTAATTCTTCTGGCTATATAGCCAGAAGTAGAATTGCTGAACCATATAGTAATTCTATTTTTATTTTTTTGAGCAATTGCCATACTACTTTCCATTTTTCCACAGCAGATTTAACATTTTACAGTCCCACCAACTGTACACAAGGGTTCCAGTTTTTCCACATCCTCAGCAACATTTGTTCTTTTCTTTGCTTTTATATAGAAGTCATCCTGATGGTTATGAAGTGATATTTCATTGTGGTTTTGATTTGCATTTCCCTAATTATTAATGACATTGAGAATTTTTTCATGTGTTTTTTAGATAGTCATATATTTTCTTTGAAGAACTGTCTATTCAAGTCTTTTTGAATCAGGTTGGTTGATTTTTTGTTCAGTGTTTTTAGTTATCTATATATCCTAGATATTAATCTTTTTTTAGATATATGAATTTCAAATAAGTTCTCCCATTCTGTAGGTTGCCTTTTAGCTCAGTTGATAATATGCTTTGAGGCACAAAAGTTTCTAACTTTTATGAGGTCTATTTGTCTAGTTTTGTTTTTGTTGCCTATGTTTTTGGTAGCATATCCAAGAAATCATTACCAAATGCAATGTTGTGAGAATTTTGCTTTTTGTTTTATTCAAGGAGTTTCAGTTTTTAGCTCTTACATTCAAGTCTTTGATCCATTTTGAATTGATTTTTATATGGCATTAGGCAAGAATCTAACTTCATTCATTTACATGTGGAAATCTAGTTTTCCAAACACCATTTATTGAAAAAACTGTCTATTCCCCATTGAATGGTTTTGGAATCCTTGTCAAAAATCATTTGACCATATATGGTAGGGTTTCTTTCTGGGCTCTCTATTCTATTTCATTGGTCTATATGTCTGCCTATATCCCAGTACCACAAAATTTTGATTTCTGTAGTTTTGTAGTACATTTTGAAATCAAAAGTGTGAGTTGTCCAACTTTCTTTTTTCAAGACTGTTAGGGCTATGTGGAGTTCTGTTTCACTCCATTTGAATTTTAAGATGAATTTTTTTTTTTATTTCTGCAAAAAATATCATTGAGATAAAAATGGGGATTGCAATAAATCTGTAGGTAGCCTTGGGTAGTTTTCACATCTTAATAGTAACTATTTTAGTCCATGAAGATGGACTATCTTTTCATAATTTATGTTTTTAATTCTTTAAGCAATGTTTTATAATTTTCATTGTACAAGTATTTCACCTACTTGGTTAAGATAATTTCTAAGTATTTTATTCTTTTTGATACTCTGTAAATGGAATTGTTTCCTTAATTTCTTTTTCAGATTGGTCTTTATTAATATATAGAAATGCAACTGATTTTTCTGTGTTGACTTTGTATCCTATTTTTCTATATTTATTAGCTCTAATTGTGTGTGTGTGTGTGTGTGTAATCTTTAGGCTTTTCTACATATAAGATGATATAATCTGCAAACAGAGATAATAATCTTATGTTTTGAATATTATGTTTCCAATTTGGACATCTTTTATTTCTTTGTCTTGCCTAATCTCTCTGGCTAGGACTTCCAGTATTATGTTAAATACAGTGGTGAAGAGGGTATCCTTACCACATTCCTGATCTTAAAGGAAAAGTTTTCAGTCTTTTATCATTGAATATGGTGTTCACTGTGAATTTTCAGATATGGATTTTATTATGTTGAGGTAGTTTCCCTCTATTTCTAGTTTATTGTGTTTTTATCATGGAAGGATACTGAATTTTGTCAAATGGTTTCTCTGCATCAGTTGAGATGATCATGAGTTCCCCCCTCTTCATTTTGTAAATGTGGTATATCACATTGATTGGTTTTTCATATGTTGAACCATCTTTACATTTCAGAAAATAATTCCATTTGATCATGGTGCATAATTCTTTTAACATGTTGAATTCTATTTGCTGGTATTTTTAAAGGTATTTTTGCATCAGTGTTCAAAGGGATATTGGTTTGTAGTTTTTTTTTTTTTTTTCTTGTAGTGTCTTTATCTAGCTTTGGTATCAGGTAATGCTGGCCTCATAGGTTCATTTAGAAAATATTTCCAATTCTTCATTTTTTTTTGGAAAAGTTGGTGAAACATTGGTGATAGCTCTTTAAATATTTGGTGGAATTTATGGGTGAAGCCATCAGGCTCTGGGCTTTTTGTTGTTGTTGGGAGATTTTTGATTACCAATTTAATCTCCTTACTGGGTATGTCCATTCAGATTTTCAGTTTCTTTGTAATTTAATCTTGATAGATTTAGTGTTTCTGGGAATGTTTCCATTTCATCTAGATTATTCAATTTGCTGGTGTACAGTTGTTCATATAGTCTCTTATACTTCTATTTATTTTTGTAGAATCAGTACTAATGTTCCCCACTTTCATATCTGATTTTAGCTATTTAGGTCTTTTTTTCTTAATCTAACCAAAATTTTATCAATTTTGTTGATCTGTTTGGCAAACCAACTTTGATTTCATGATTTTCTCTATTATTTTTCTATTCTCTCTTTTTTAAATTTAATCTTACCCTAATCATTATTTCCCTCCTTCTGCTGGCTTTGTGTTTAATTTTTTCTAGTTCCTTATGTTCTAAAGATAAGTTGTTGATTTGAGATCTTTCTTCTTTTTTAATGCATTTATAGCTATAAACCTCCCTCTTAGAATAGTTTTTGCTGTGTCCTATAAATTTTGTTATGTTATGTTTTCATTCTCATTCATTTCTAAGTATTTTCTGATTTCCATTGTGATTTATTTTTTGATCCATTGGTTATATGAGAGTTTATAGTTTAATTTCCACAAATATGTGAATTTTTCAGTTGCTTTTCTGGTTTCTTTTATTTCTAACTTTATTTCATTATGGTTGGAAAAGAAGTTTATATGATATCTCTTTTTAAATCTATTGCAACCTAATTTGTGACCTAATATATGGTCTATCCTGGAAAATGTCCCATGTGCATTTTAAAATAATGCACATTCTATTGTTATTGGGTAGAATATTATGTATATTTCTTAAGGACTAGTTGATTTATGGCATTTTTCAAGTCATCTATTTCCTTACTTATCTTCTCTCTGATTGTTCTGTCCTTCATTGAGAGTAGGGTATTGAAGCTTCCAAGTATTTTTGTAGTAAATTCTATTTTTCACTTCAATTCTGTCAATATTTGCTTTATATATTTTGATGGTCTATTATTAGGTACATTGATGTTTATAACTGGTATATGTTCTTGCTGTGTTGAATCTTTTATTAATATACATCTTTGTCTCTTATAAAGTTTTGTTTTAATGTCAATTTTCTGATATCAGTATAGCCACCCCTCCTCTCTTTTGTTTACTTACTGGAAGTTGCAGTTGGTTAAGTGTCTGACTCTTGGTTTTGGCTCAGGTCATGATCTCAGGGTTGTGAGATTGAGTCCTGTGTCAGGCTGCATTCTCAGTGCGGAGTCCACTTGGGATCCCCTCTCTCCCTCTCCCACTGCCCCTACCCCCTCTCTAAAATAAATAAATAAATCTTTAAAAAAACCCAACTCTTCTTCTTTACAATTCTGTCCTCATCCCTTTCATTATTTTAGATGTCACAAAACTATATCTTTATACATTGGGTGAAAATATAAACTAATTTTTAATATATTAGTTTCTTAAATTGTGTAGAAAACAAAATGTGAAGTTACAAATCAATGTTTTAATAATACTAGCTTTTATTTTTTTTATTTTTATTTTTTTTAAAGATTTTAATTATTTATTTGACAGAGACAGAGACAGCGAGAGCAGGAACACAAGCAGGGGGAGTGGGAGAGGGAAAAGCAGGCTTCCTGCTGAGCCGGGAGCCCGATGTGGGACTCGATCCCGGACCCTAGGATCATGACCTGAGCCGAAGGCAGTTGCTTAACCAACTGAGCCACCCAGGCACCCCTAATAATACTAGCTTTTAGACAAATATTTGTGTGATCTTAATGGAAAAAAAGTAGAGTAACAGGCTTCTGTTATAATTATACTAACTTTTATAATTGCCTGTATATGTACCTTTACTGACATCTTTATTTCTTCATACAGCTTTGAGTTGCTGTCTAGTTACCCTTTGTCTCAATCATCAAGACTCCCTTTAACATTTATTGCAGGGAGTGTCTAAGCAGTGACAAACTTCCTCATCTTTTGTTTATCCAAGGATGTCTTAATTTCTCCCTCACTTTTGAAGACTATTTTTGCCAGATATGGAATTCTTGGTTGATACTTTTTTTTTTCCTCTTTGACCACTCTGAATATATCAACCCACTGCCTTATCACCTCCAAAGTTTTTGATGAGAAATCTGCTAGTAATCTTATTGAGGATCTCTTGTATATGAGGAGTCACTTGTCTCGCTGCTTTTAAGATTCTCTCTTTGTTTTTCAACAGTTTACAATGGGTCTTGATGTGGGTCTCTTTGAGTTCAACCTACTTGGTTATATAGTACTAATTGTATATGATTCGTTAATAATACATACATACACACACACACACACACACACGTCTCAAAAGTATTAGAGTAGTTAGGCGACTTATCCAAATAAAAGAAGCTTGGAAGTAAAACAGAGACTTGAATCCAAATCTTTAACTTAATTCCTCCATGCTAGAACTGTAAAATCTTGAAATCCATTATCATATCCTGTTCCTCTTTTGTTCTGCCTGACTTTATTCATTCACTATATCAACAAATTTATACTCATTATTCAAGACCAAGCATCATCACCTCCACTGTCAAATCTTCCAGTCTTTCATTGTATTTCTTGCTCACAACTCTGTTAACATTTACCATGTCATGTTGATTTTTTTATGCATCTCTTAATCCTCACACTGTTTTAATATGGTAAACAGAATTGATATTCAAAATACTTAGAAACCAGTTCTATAATATAAATGATAATAAAAATAATACAATTAAAACTACTTTTTAAAAAGCAGCAAGTTTACCCTACTTATTAAGTTTCTGGCCTCAACACAATCCCTGAAACATGACAAGTTCTCAGTAAGATGTGAGGAAGAGAGGGTGGGATTAGAGTTGGGATCGGAAACATTTGCTTGGTAGTAAAGTAAGTTACAAAGCTTGAAATTACAAATAACAGTACAGTGTTTAAGGACAGTGATGCCAGTCTGGATGGAATAAACAATTTAGGAAAACAACATATGGTCTCATGTAATATTTAATTCAACTAGCGGAATTGAGTAATATAGAAAGCTCTAGTGACTGTCAAAAATTTGTAATTTATTATTTCAATCAGTTTAAATCACTATATTTAAAGTACTGCCAGAAGGAAGAACAGTATGTATCATGTGAAATCCAGACATTAATGTCCATGGGTAAAATTATGAGTAAATTGATTTCAACAAATCTTAGGTCAGTATATTTTAACAGTTACCACAAAATGGACTACCCTGACACTTAGTTCCTTGCTCACCTTTGGAAGTATTCAAGAAAATTTCAGACAACTCATTATTTGAGCAGTTCCGTGAAGGGCTGGAGACTGAACCAGATATATCTTTAATGGCTCATCAGGAATTTCATTTTTTTCTAAAATAAAATATCCATAGATTAGGAAGTCATGATTCAAGGCCACAGGATTGCAGATTCCCTGGTTATTTTTATGTTTTCTTTAGACAATAGATAGCAAAAACTCTCCAGTATGGATTTGAGGTATTTATATAAACAAGTTTGAAATAATCAGTAATCAGTACAAAACTTTATAGAGAAAAAAAGACTCATAATGACCCAGATCCTAGAGGTATTAAGTTTCTCACTTTTCTAAGTCTATGAAATATATTGAAGTTTTGCTCTTTACTGAATAGAAATTAAGCCATTTACTCAAATGCTCATGATATTAAGTTATATTTTTTAACAAAAGTTTACTTTGCAAAAATGGAATATCCTGGATATTTTAATTTACAATATTATTTTTAAATACATTTTTAGAAAAGAGGTTAACAAGCTACAGTCAGTGGTCCAAGTCCAATTTATTGCCTGTTTTTGTAAGTAAAGTTTTATTGAAACATATTTAACCTTGTTTATTTGCATGGTATCTCTGGCTAATTTTTCATTTCAGTAGAAAAGTTGAGTAGTTACAACAGAGGCTATGTGACCAGTGAAGCCCAAAATATTTACTATCTGTGTCTTTACAGGAAAGGTTTATGGCCCAGTTTTAGAGCAGTTGTTCACAAACACAGGTCAGAGATTCATGTCTTACGAACCACATCAGATTGACCTGGGAAATATAAAATGTTACAACTTCTATGAAGGGGAAGTTGACATAAAATAGTAATATTGCCAAATTACATACACACACACAGCCATATATTATTATATACTTAATAATAATATATTTAATATATATTTCTCTTATTTAGCAATCTCACTTCTCAGAGATATACTAGCCAAAGTTTAAAAAGGCTGTACAATTCACTGCAGCACTATTTGGATTAGCACAAGGCTAGAAACAATCAAATTCCCATTAAAAGAGTACTGGTTGGGTTAACCATGAACATCCACACAGTAGTGTACTATGCAACAGTATTAAAGAATGAAAACTGTGTACTATGAAGGAGTGATACCAAGATATGTTGAGTAAAAAATTGTGGAGTAAAGTGTATACTGCTGTTTTTCTAACAATATGAGAGAAGTATAAATATACATTAACATATACAATATATTATACTAAATAGTAAACCAATGGAATAATGTACCATAAAAATAACAAAAATACTTATCTGTAGGGGAAAGAGGAAATAGAGTGGACAGAACAGAAGGTAAATTCCTTTGAATATATCTTGTTTTGTAGGTTTGATTTTGGAATCCTGTAAATATCTTATAAAAATGTTGTTTATATGGATAAACAATCCCTGAAAATAAAACAAATTAAGCTAAATGTGTAGTTGGTGGCATAGCTCAGAAAAAAAGGGACTGTGATAGACAGAGTAATGGCCCTCCCCCACAGAACCTATGAATATGTTACCTTACATGGCAAAAGGGATTTTGTACATGTAGCCTTGGGATGCAAAGCTTGGGAAGTGGAATTTGTTCAGGATCATCTGGATGGGTTCAATATAATCACATGAGTCCTTAGAAGTGAGGAACAATTCCCAGCTTTTTCAGAGAATGATGTGAAGACTGAAAAAGTGTCAGGAAGATGGCTATATTATTGGCTTTGAAGATGGAAGGGTACCAAGGTACACAGCATCTAGAAGCTGCAAACAGCAAAGAAATAGATTATCTTCAAGGGTCTCCAGAAAGGAAAGCAGCCCTTGCCAGCACCTTGATTTTAGCCCAGTATTGAACATCTGACCTACAGAATTGTAAGATAATAACTTTGTCCTGTTTTGAGCCACTAAGTTTGTAATTTTTCATAGTAACAATAAAAAACTAGTGCAGAGACAATTCCATGTGTCTTTAAAAATAGTAGTTTGGCTATATATTTAACAGGATATTCCCTAAGGACCAACAGACTGCAAACATTCTTAAACTATTTTCAGTGTTCATATTATGAATTCCTGTTTCTATTTTTATGCTAAGACAAAAAGAAAGTGAGTAATTGTGTTGATGTTGTTAAGAACCAAGATATTTAGCAAGGGGGAAAAGATATAAAGATCTAAGATTGGTGAGGTTAAGAAAAAACCCTACAGTCCTAAATTAGAATTGGAAGTGTTCTTATGAGCCCAGGAAATATTTTATCTTGAAAAAAATAATTTTGTCCTCTGAAAAGTCCTAAGAACAATGAGTGAGTTTCCCATTTCTGTTAGTACTATTTTCCCTTAAAACAAAACAGGACTTCTTGAAGAAATGGGCTGATTTGAGATCTTGAGCAGGAAATGCATAAGATGAGCTGTTTTCACACTAACAAACACAAAGTCATCAAAGACTATCAAATATATAGGGGTCAATTGAATAGGTTCTAATGATCAAAACTGGAAAAATTTGAACATCATTAAGAGTAATAACTGCCATGGGGCACCTGAGTGGCTAAGTCAGTTAAGCATCTGACTCTTGGTTTCAGCTCAGGTCATGATCTCAGGGTTGTGAGATCGAGCCCTGTGTTGGGCTCCACGCTTAGTGAGAAGTCTGCTTGAGATTCTCTCCTTTTCCCTCTGCCTCTCCCCCTACTCTATCTCTCAAGTAAATAAAAATCTCAAAAATAAAATAACTGCCATGGATGGATTCAAACACATCAAATATCTACTGATTCGTAGTGATAATCAAAAAACAAACAAATGAACAGAAAACATAATTGGTCATCTTATAAACATGGTAGAGAACTAATTTGCAATTTTCAAAAGTAAATAAATGAAAATAATCTGGCATTTATTCTGCCTTTTCTTTCAAACTGTACCTCTGTGTAACCAAGTAGTAGGTGAGGCGGTTTGCATTTTAGAAATATTCCGGGGACTAAATAGAGGATTTTATTGGAGCATCACAGTTTAATAATCCCCAGTGAACCAACACATCTAGGCATTAATGAGAATCAATGGCAGCTTACATCACAAAAAGAGAGAAAAACAGACCCTTTATAATGGAAATATGCAATCACTCTTAAAATTCTTTAAAAAAAAACCAAGAATCAACAACAAAAATCTTAAACAGTGACCTAGAATATGATTAAGCCTCTAGGTCATATCCAATATAGAGGAATATAGGAGAGAGGGGCACATTTTATAAGATAACACGTGCATACAGTGAGTAAAATCTACATGGTATAAATTCTGCCGAGTAAAAAATTCTTTCCTCAATAAATAACTTACAAGAAAAAATAATAATAGAAAATAAGAGTTTGAAAGGGTTTAAAAATATTAAATATTTCCATCAGTTACAATGCATGTTACCTATTCAGATCCTGATTCAATCAACAAACTGAGGGGGGGGGAGATAGAGAATGAGAGAGAATATAAGAGAGAGAGAGGGAGAGAGGGAGGGAGGGAGAGAGAGAGAGAAAGAGAGAGAAGACAGACCAAAAGAAAAGCCAAAAAATTTTTTGTAAGTTGAACATTCACTAGATATTTGAGATCTTACTGAAAAATTTATTTTCAGTGTGATGAGGATACTATGGATATTTGGGGGGAGGTTAATTTTTGGAGAAACATACTCAGATTTATGGAAAAAATGAAGTAAAGTCTGTTATTTGCTTCAAAATAAACTTGGGATGAGATGGTGTCAGGTAGGAATGGGCTGATATTAGCTAGGGATTTGATGATGGGTTGGAGTATAAATAAATAAGATCAGTCATGCTGATTATGTTGAAATTGACTGATAGGTACATGGAGGTTCATAATACTGTTATCTCTATTTTTGTGTGTATGTTTGAGTCTTTTCATAATAAAAAATTAAAAGAAAAAGAAACAGAAAAGTAGAAAAATCACAGTGGGAAGATTTTAAGCCACTACTGAGATATTATTTTTAAAACTCTTCTTTTTTTTTTTAAGATTTTATTTATTTATTTGAGAGCGAGAGAATGAGAGAGAGCATATGAGAGGGGTTAGGGTCAGAGGGAGAAGCAGACTCTCCGCCAAGCAGGGAGCCCGATGCGGGACTCGATCCAGGGACTCCAGGATCATGACCTGAGCCGAAGGCAGTCGCTTAACCAACTGAGCCACCCAGGCACCCTATTTTTAAAACTCTTCTAACAATGCCTTTTCTTACAGTCAGCCAGATATGAAAAAAAATTTCAGAAACTTATTATTTAGAAAAAAAAGTTTTAAAAACCTCTTTCTTAGTTCCAATCAACATAGTCACCAGTTTTATCTTCAATTATAAAATTGCTATGTAATGCCTAATAAAATAATTTTGATCTATAATTGTCTCACTCTACATTCCACTGCTCATGTGCAGCACATTCTCTTTGCACAGTAAACCTCCAACATTCCCTTTTTTTTTTAGTTATGAGTTATTCAGAGGAAGAATTAAATATAGATAATTTAAGAGGTCTTTCAATATAGATAATTTAAGAGGTCTTTCACGGGAAATTATCAGCCCAAGCTAGCCTGCTTGCTTGGGAAACCCCAGGATGTATTCTTCTTAGAACTGCCCCAGAGTCTCTAAGTTACAATTGCAAAACAAAGAGACTAAAAAGTGTTGCTTTCCTTTTTATTCAAGACTGTTACTAATGGTGGGATTTTCTTTCCTTAGAAATAGAAAATCTATGAGAATTCTTTTTTCCTCCAGCACTCATAGAAAATATGATAATATGGTTTTTTTCAGCCATGAGGGAAATTGGGTCCTCTCTCCTCTTTGATGATAGTTTTCTGAAACAAACCAAATAATCCTGCTATTCCATGAGATGGTAAAATAAGAGCCTCCCCACAGTCCAGGAGCTGCCATCAAAAGCTGAAAATAGATAATGTGGATTGTGAAGTCTGTTTATATTCTAACTAAATCAATTAAGCTCTCTCTTTCCACTAAAAAGAGGGGAATTTATGTCTTAACATTCTGATAAGCGAATAATACTAGAATAGAAATGAACATTTCTAGCAAGAAAAAACAAATTCTTTATTTTTTATTGCAGTATAGTTGACATACAATATTATATTAGTTTCAGGTGTGCAACATAGTGATTCAGCAATTCTATACATTACACAACGTTCACCACAGTAAGAGTACTTATCGTTTGTTACCATATGACATTATTACGATATTATTGACTATATTCCCTATGCTGTACGTTACATCCCCATGACTTATTTATTTTACAACTGGAAGTTTGTACCTCTTAATGCCCTTCACCTTTTTCACCAATCCAACCAATCCCTCCTTTCTCTTCCAGCAACTACCAGTTTGTTTGTATTTAGGAGTCTGTTTCTATTTTTTCAGTGTTTCTTTGTTCACTTGTTCTGTTTTTTAGATTCCACATATAAGTGAAATCATATGGTATTTGTCTTTCTCTATCTGACTTATTTGATGCAAATGACAAGATCTTGTTTTCTACGGCTGAATAATATTCCATTGTGTATATGTATATCACATCTTTATCCATTCATCTATTGAACATTTGGGTGGCTTCCATAGCTTGGCTATTATAAATAATGCTGCAGTAAACATAGGGGTGCATATGTATTTTCAGATTAGTGGGGTTTTGTTTTCTTTGGGTAAATATCCACCAATTCAATTACGAAGTCATATGGTATTTCTATTTTAAATTTTTTGAGGAACCTCCATACTGTTTGCCATAGTGGCTGCACCAATGTACATTGCCACAGTGCATGAGGGTCCCGTTGTCTCCACATGCTCACCAACACTCATTATTTCTTGTCTTTTTGACACTAGCCATTTTGACAGGTGTAAGATGATATGTCATTGTGGTTTTGATTTGCATTTCTCTGATGATTAGTGATGTGGAACATCTTTTCATGTGTCTGTACATATATCGTATGTCTTTGGGAAAATGTCTATTTAGGCCCTCTGCCTATTTTTAATTGGATTATTTGTTTTTGTGTGAGTTTTTGAATTGCATGAGTTCTCTATTTTGGATATTAACCTTTTATTGAATATATCATTTATAAGCATCTTCTCATATTCAGTAGGTTGCCTTTTTGTTTCGTTGGTGTCCTTTGCTATGCAAAAGCTTTTTATTTTGGTGTAGTGCCCAGTAGTTTACTTTTGCTTTTGTTTTTCTTGCCTGAGGAGGAATATTCAGAAAAATTTGCTAAGGCCAATTTCCAAGAGGTTATTGCCTGTTGTCTTTTAGCAGTTTTATCATTTCAGGTATCACATTTAGGTATTTAATCCACTGTGCATTTATTTTTGTGTTGTCTAGGAAAGTGGTCCAATTTCATTCTTTTGCATGTAGCTGTTCAGTGTTCCCAGACCATCTATTGAAGAGATTTGTATATTCTTGTCTCCTTTGTTGTAGATTAATTGACCATAGAAATGTGGGTTTATTTCTGGGCTCTCTGTCCTGTTCTATTGATCTGTATGTCTAATTTTGTGCCGGTACCATACCGTTTTCGTTACTATAGTTTTTAGTATTGATCTGGGATTGTGACATCTCTAGTTTTGTTCTTGTTTCTCAAGATTGCTTTGGTTACTCAGGGTCTTTTGGTTCCATACAAATTTTAGGAGTATTTGTTCTAGTTCTGTAAAAAATTACGTTGGTATTTTGATAAAACTGCATTGAATCTTTAGATTGCTTTGGGTAGTATGAACATTTTAACAATGTTAACCCTTTCAATCCATGAGCATTGTATACCTTTCCATTTGTTTGTGTTACTTTCAATTTTTTTCATCAATGTTTTATAGTTTTCAGAGTACAAGGCTTTTACCTCCTTGATTAAATTTATTCCTAGGCATTTTATTTCTTTGGTGCTATTGTAAATGTGTTTTTCTTTTAATCTCTCTTTCTGCTATTTTGTTATTAGTGTATAGAAATGCAAAATATTCTGAAATTAATATATTAATTTTGTATCCTGCAACTTTGCTGAGTTCATTTATTAGTTCTTTTTTTTTTAGATTTTTTTTTGTTTTATTTATTTGAGAGAGAGAGAGTGGGAGAGAGAGAGAAAGAACATGAGAAGGGGAAGGGTCAGATGGAGAAGCAGGCTCCCTGCCGAGCAGGGCGCCTGATGTGGGACTCAATCCCAGGACTCTGGATCATGACCTGAGCTGAAGGCAGTCGCTTAACCAACTGAGCCACCCAGGAGGCCCTATTTATCTTAGGTCTAATAAATTATAATTTTGGGGTGGAATGTTTGGGGTTTTCTGCATATAGTGTTATCTGCAAATAGTGACAGTTTTACTTCTTCCTTACCAATTTGAATGCCTTTTCTTTTTCTTTTCTGATTGCTGTGGCTAGGACTTCCAGTACTACGTTTAATAAAAGTGGTAAGAATGAACACCCTTGTCTTGTTCCTGACCTAAGAGGAAAAGCTTTTAGCTTTTCATCATTGATTATGGATATTAGCTGTGGGTTTGTTATATATGGCCTTTATTATGTTGAGATGTGTTCTTTCTAAACCCACTTTTGAGATTTTTTTTATCATGAATAGATGTTCAATTTTGTCACACGATTTTTCTGCATCTACTGAGATGATCATATGAATTTTAGCTTTCATTTTGTTAATATGGTATATCATTTTAATTGATTTGCAGATATTGAACCGTCATTGCATCCCTGAAATAAATCCCACTTGACTGTGGTGAATGATCATTCCAATCTATTGTTGAATTCAGTTTGCTAATATTTTGTTGAGGATTTTGGTATCTATGTTCATCAGAGAAATTGACCTATAGTTTTCTTTTTTTGTAGTGTCTTTGGCTGATTTGGGTATCAGTGTAATGCTGGTCTTGTAGAATGAATTTGAAAATCTTCTTTCATCTTCTGTTTTTTGGGATAGTTTGAGAAGAATAGGTATTAACTCTCCTTTTAAATGTGGGGTAGAATTCACCTGTGAAGCCATCTGATCCTGGACTTTTGTTTGTTGGGAGGTTTTTGATTATTGATTCAGTTTTATTGTTAGTAATTGGTCTGTTAAAATTTTCTATTTCTTCCTGATTTAATTTTGGAAGGTTGTATGTTTCTATAAATTTATCTATTTCTTCTAAGTTGTAAAATTTGTTGGCATATAATTTTTTGTACTAGTGTCTTATAATCCTTTTATCTCTATAGCATTGGTTGTTACTTCTCTTTCATTTCTGATATTATTTATTTGAGTCCTTTTTTTTTTTCTTGGTGAGTCTGGCTAGTTTTGTCAATTTTGTTTATCTTTTCAAAGACCAAGCTCTTGATTTTATTGCTTTTTCTTCTCTTATTTTTTTTAGTCTCTATTTCATTTATTTCTACTCTGGTCTTTTTTATCTCCTTCTTTTACAAACTCTGAACTTTGTTTTTCTTTTTCTAGTTCCTTTAGGTATAAGGTTAAATTGTTTATTTGCAATTTTTTGTTTGTTTCTTGAGGTAGACCTGCATTGGTATAAACTTCCCTCTTAGAACTCCTTTTCCTACATCCCAAAGATTTTGAACCATTGTGTTTCCATTTTTATTTGTTTCCGGCTATTTTTTAAAATTTGATTTCTTTGTTGGCCCACTGGTTATTTAGTAGCACATTGGTTAGCCTCCACATGTTTGTGTTTTTTTCCAGATTTTTCTTGCAATTTATTTCTAGTTTCATACTGCTGTAGTTAGAAAAGATGCTTGATATGATTTCAATCTTCTTATATCTATTGAAATTTGTTTTGTGGCTTAACATGTAATCTAAAAATCTAACTCTTAACAAAATACATAAATTAATTTACATTTATGAGGAAATTTGCAAAATCCAAGTTAAAAAAAGGGGGGGAGGAGAGAAATAAAGTATGTCTTACTATAGAGAAATTTTCAAATTATTATTCTTAATATATATTCACCCATATCCAGAGAAGATTGAAAAAGAATCCTTAACATAAACCAGAACTGAGAAATAGACCATTGAAAGTAAAGTAAAAGCTCTGCTTATGATTTTCAAGGGAACATCCTTTAAGACTCTTTGCATTGATTAATATCCCATAATAACATTTTAATGGCAAAATGAGGGATAAAACACCCAGTAGCTGATGCATTAAAATGAGAGTTTGAATCCCTTCTTTCTTCTCTCTTCAGTCAAGGGTTCTTGGTGGAAAACAACAGCCAGAGACTCTATAAAACTTGAAGAGAAAGAACAATTTACTGAAAGCCTGTCAGGCAAATAAAGATAAAAATTAATAAAAGGGCTTTTTAAAAAGAAAAGCAAAGAAAAGAAAAGGGCATCTGGGTGGCTCAGTCAGTTAAGTGTCTGCCTTTGGCTCAGGTCATGATCCCAGGCTCCTGGGATCAAGCCCCACATCAGGCTCCCTGCTTAGTGGGGAGCCTGCTTCTCCCTCTCCCTTTGCCTGCCACTCTTCCTGCTGTGCTCTCTCTCTCTGTCGAATAAATAAATAAAATATTAAAAAAAGAATTAATGGAAAGGCTCACAGAAAACATAATACAGATTTTGGGGGGAGTTTTTTTCTAGTTATAAGGAAATGAGGTGGGGCGCCTGGGTGGCTCAGTTGGTTAAGCGACTGCCTTCGGCTCAGGTCATGATCCTGGAGTCCCGGGATCGAGTCCCGCATCGGGCTCCCTGCTCAGCAGGGGGTCTGCTTCTCCCTCTGCCCTCTTCCCTCTCGTGCTCTCTGTCTCTCATTCTCTCTCTCTCAAATAAATAAATAAAATCTTTAAAAAAAAATCATGATGCCTTATGGTGGAAATGAGGTAATGTTGCCTCTTTGATATTAGTTCAGTTAAAAACCAAGTAGTCCTGCAGTTCCATGCAATTATAAAATAAGAACCTTCCTAGGGTCTAGGAGCTGTCAGAAAAAGCCGAAATACGCTCAAACCCAGGTAGGAACCAAGAAGCAATGGACAAGAGTAATCCCACTATTTTCTTACAATGGGAACGGATGATTGAGGGTTGCCATTCTGAACATGTTATCCTTGGATTCTTGGCACCACTGTCTATAGAGCTAGGATTCCTCTGGTATCATTGAGAGTTATGTCTTAGCTATCTCTATATTTTCTGTGATTTTACATGGGAAAATCTGATTGGTTTAATAAATCATGATGCCTTGGGCGCCTGGGTGGCTCAGTTGGTTAAGCGACTGCCTTCGGCTCAGGTCATGATCCTGGAGTCCCGGGATCGAGTCCCGCATCGGGCTCCCTGCTCAGCAGGGGGTCTGCTTCTCCCTCTGCCCTCTTCCCTCTCGTGCTCTCTGTCTCTCATTCTCTCTCTCTCAAATAAATAAATAAAATCTTTAAAAAAAAATCATGATGCCTTATGGTTTAATAGTAGAAGGTGGATCACTGCCTCTTTCCTGGATTCACAGAATGCCCCCCAAAACAAACAAAAGAGCAAACAAACGAAAACCAGAAATTAGTTCAGATGCTGATTGCTACCCTTGCTACATGATGCATCCAGCAACTAATTATATGCCTGGTCACAGACATGAAGCCTCACTCCCATAACCCCACTCCCATAGCACTTTACATACCAAATGTTTTACTTAACAATCTGTCTTTCAAAAGGAACTGAGTGACAGAATAACTTACTGAGGGACGGAAAACTTACTGGTTATGAAGAAAAGCTTTATAGTCAGACCAGCGATGATTTTCTATTATAGCTTTTCCATTACAAAATGTGACACTTGGGCAAGTTATTTAACCTCTCAAAGACTTAGTTTTATTTTCTGTAAAATTTGGATGGAAACAGCATTTATTCCAATGAGTAGAATCATAATGAGCACATAGTTATTCTCAGCACACAATAAATATTTGGAAAAATGTAGATATTACTATTGTTATCAGTAGTAATAGTGCTATGAAATTAAAAAGAATAGAAATAAAAAGAAATTTTTAAGATTACTGCTGAGAGGGGCACCTGGCTGGCTCAGTAGAGCATGCAACTCTTGATCTCAGGATTGTAAGCTCAAGCCCCATGTTGGGTGGAGAGATTACTTAAAAATAAAAGTCTTAAAAAAAAAAGATTATTGCTGAGAGCAAAAAAGGTCAGGTTTAATTTTATCAATAGTTTCTCTTTGCTAAGGCACTTCTCTGTTTCCTCAAATTTCTAATGGACTCCTATGCCTGAGTAGAACAATTGTAGGAGCCAAATGGTACCTTCAAAATGGGCAGGGTTTCCTATCCTCATAGTTGCTGACTAGTTCCTATCCTCATAGATGCTGACTAGATTATTTTGATAATCTTAAAACCAGGGATATAGTCACAAATTTTCCTTGCATCTGATGCCAATCACTGAGGAAAAATATAAGTTGTAAAAATGTAAATGACCAAAGATCACCCTATATTCCACCCAATAGGAATGCTTCCTTCTTGCCCTTTCTCCTTTCAGTCAAATCAACTCTTCAATTTAGTATAAATATTTGTAACTCCTTTCATTACCAGTCCTTTATCCTGACTCAGAACAGAGCTGATGACTTCTCTATGTTATGTAACTAAAAATTTTAGATGTTAAAATTATCTTTTAAACCTTTGAATTCTGTAATCCTATCTGTGGAAAATAGCAGATACTCATTAAATATTGAACAATTAATTAATTGGATAATTAATTAATTCCATTCAGTAGGCTTCAGGCTCCAGTCAAGATTTTTTTAAGTTTAATATTAAAATGAAATTATCGTATCTCACATTTGTAAAAATAAAAAATTCTATTGGAAATGAGAGTGAACACTGAATTTGTTCCCTTTCCTGCTTTAATACTGAAGAGACTACTGAAAACAAAAATCACCATTAATCCTCTCATTGAATTTAATTGAAATAATGTAAATGAAACTGCTTTGTAAACTGTTATAGTATATATAAATAAGGTATTATTACTAGCCATCTGTTCTACCATATGATGTTATAGTTTTGATTATGCAAATAAAATTTTATGGTAGAAAAATTTTAAATAGAATCTTGTAAAAAGAAAGTGTAAAATGTTTTATGTTTGGTTGGATAAGTGATTATCTATATTCATTTTAGATAGGCTTAGATAGATTCATTTAGCTCAATATAGATATCCATTTTATTCATTTAGTATTTTAAAAGTCAAAAAGCAAAAATGCACATCATATTAAGAAACTGTAACCCCATTAAAGATAAAGTAAGGCATTAAAATTTCTATTTCCTAAATAAGAAATTCACAGGCTCTCATAGGTTAAAGTCCAGCCACAGGAAATACATTGATATATGTACAGATCAATCCATATTTCTTTTTTTTTTAAAGATTTTATTTATTCATGAGAGACAGAGAGAGAAAGAGGCAGAGGCAGAGGGAGAAGCAGGCTCCCCATGGAGCAGGGAGCCAATGCGGGACTCAATCCCAGGACCCGGGGATCATGACCTGAGCTGAAGGCAGACGCTTAACCAGCTGAGCCACCCAGGCATCCCTGGATCAACCCATATTTCATCAAAAAGATGAAATTAAATGACTGAAGTCTATGCATTTACTATTATTTGTACACATTCTTTCAAAGATCCTGATAGAAACTCCCCTCTTCCATTCTTTAAACCTAATCTCAAATAACTCTCTTGTGATTAACCTACATTTCATCCAAAGCATTACTAATAGAATACAAATGAGATTTACCTTCAATTTCCATAATAAGCACATCAATTTACATAAAATTTACATAATAACAATCATAATTAAATAGCACTATAGTAATTGTTACAAAAACAACCATCATAAATAGCATACACTGATGTAAGTTTGAGGGAGACAGGAGCTTTAAGCTATAGCCATATTTATTTTATTGTCTCATTTTACTGGAAATGTATTCATGCCACTAATCTCTTATAGTATTTGTGTTTAACTTCAACACAGAGCTGTATGGATATATTACTTTTTTTTTCTTTTTTTTTAGGATAATGCAATGTATTCTGATTATCTGAAAACCTGGAAAGAATTCACTAATTTTCCATTTGTGGCCAATACCTAGAGACAAAGTCTGAGTAAAGAAATTAAACAATCACCTTTTTTGTTAATGAACCATTATACTATTATTTATTTTTTCCTTTTCTTTTACTTCTTTCAATTCTTTTATTATTTTGATTAATTTTGCCTTTTATCTTTTCACCTCACTATTTCTTCCAAAAATGTTCTTCCACTCTGACACTTTTATTCTTTTTTTTTTTTCTCCTCCAGGATGATAAAATCATTGGATATGTCAATATGGGCATAATAAATAGATAGCTTGACATGTTGTGACAGGAATTTTTCCTTACACAGAGGATGTATTAATTAGGACTTTGTGTCAAAGAAAAACTGCACTGGGCAAAGTTAAATAGGAAAGGAAGACTATATTCAAGATAATTGCAATAGAAAAAAGACATTGAATTTAACTTTATTGAAAGAAAAAGCAGGAGACTTTTTAAACACTGGAATGAGCTAGGTAGAAAAGTATCAAAGGATATTCGGAGGAGATTGGTCAGTGTGATTAAGTCATCTGTGTTTGTTAATTGATGTTTACCAACATTAGGGTCCTACATCCTACACTCTCACAGAAACTGAGAGATAAGTGTGTCATCTTTCTTGATTATATTTCAAAGGGATGGCTCCCAGGTCCTTAAAAAAGACTTCGCTTGGTTGTAAAACCAGTAAAAGGCTAGGAACCTATTTTAAAGGGGAAATGCTCAAGCTGGGGAAAATTTTAATGCTATCTTGGTTCATTAGGTTTGGCTACAAATATAGAAAAGTCCAAAATAACTGTGGCTAAATAAAAGTATAGAAATTTGCATTCCAGAAAAAAATGTCAATTTTGCCCTAAAAAGCCTTCAAAATTCAGATTTCTTCCTGATCACAATTCCCCTATTCCCAAAGGGTGCCCATTTTTCTTCATCCTCTAGCAGCATTCCCATTTATATTCCAGTTAGCAAAATGGAGAAACAGAGCAGTTATAAAAGCAAATAAATGCCTTATGTTTGCTGTCTTGAGGGAAGTTTCTGGAAGCTGCCATAGGACATGTGTTTTTACATTCTTTTGGTCAGACAGTTCTGTCACAGTCCAACATTTTGGACATCTAAATAACTGTCCACACTTTTCTTTCTACATATACAACACACTCACTCTCTCCCCAAGGAATTCAATCCAATGTTCCATCCAATTATTGCATATAGTTCAAAGTTTAGGAATTCTGGGTTTTGTTAGATAGACATTTTGTTCTATCATGTCAAGATATTATAGCTGCTCATGGTACACTAACTTATAAATTAAAAGACAAGTTGCCTGTGCCTATCCTAGGATAAAATGGCAGAGTGAGAACAGGATAACATCACATTTTGGAAAGAAGATAAAGGGAAATAGCAGTCAGATGGCCATTGAAATTATGAAAGCCTCCCTAAGTAGCAATTATGAAGCCTCTATTCTCTGATAGTTGAATAATATCTTTGCTTTTCCCAATCTGGTAACACCTGATTCTGATCTCTAGGAGGAAATATATTGTCTGTTGTCCTCCTTGACCACACTGATGACCATCATTGGAGTCTTTGTTGAGAGTTTCCATAGCCTTTCTATGAGCTTTCATAGCCTACTTCTTGTTGGTTCAATCTTCAGGATCTATGAGTTGCTTAGTTGAATAATCCTCAGACTCCGTTGATTTCTTTGACAATATGACTCCCTCCGAATCTTAGTAAGCTTATGCTTAATTTCATGTGTAAGTAACCACAGCCACAAATCTAATCTAGACATAGCCTTTAAGTTTAAACTTTGGTCCTTTCTACTATCCTCTGTATTTTGCTCATTCAACTGTTTCGATGTCATGATGGCTAAGTCAAAGCCATCCATAACAATGGTCCTTAGTGTGAAAATAACATATTTGATCTAATCTCTGTCAGTTGGCTAGTGACCTTCATATGGCAAGGTACTTGACTTCTCTCTTGTTAAGACTTGCATTTGGAGGTACTTTCAAATTGGAAAGTCTCCAAGTCACCAAAATTTTTATCAACTTGGATTGCTTTCCACAGGCAGAGCATGCTATTCATAGTACAACTGTGTCTCTTTTCATTTCTACTCGCATACTCATGTTCATTTCACTTTTTAAGAATTTTGAGAAAGTAACAAAAGTAGCCAAAACATACCAAATTTTAAATTTTTCCTATTAGCTCTCCAAACACAATAGTTTTATCAACTCATAACCTCCGAAGAAAATTCAGGAGATAGTATCACAAAAAGCATTGCAAAAAAAAAAAAAAATGAAGTTGTTTTTCAAGTTTGCAGTATCTGAGTCATTGCCACATGAATAATTCAGTTAAACCAGTGGAAAAGGTTCAGATTTCACTAATCTAAGCATCTCATTGCTAGTACCAAATTCTTTATTCCTTAGCATTATTTTTAGCAGCTAGTAACATAAAAACCTGGAGTAAAAGCATCTTTAAATAAGAGAGAAATTTATTTTTCACCTGTACAAATACCAGAAACTTTAGAGTTCAGCAGTATAATATTGGTTGAGGGACTCCAGATACCTCCGCTCACCTCTCTGTCATCTCTAATGTGCATTCTCCGAGGTAGCATGTGCATTCTAGAAAACAGAAGGGATAAAGAAGAGATTGTGAATATTTTGTTCTAGATGTCTCTTAAGGAAATTCCTGGAAACTGCTACAGATTACATATGTTTGCATCCCATTTGGATAGAACTTAGTCATTTACCTTTAAGATGTTTCGGTGATAAGATCTTTTATTCTAGACACACATATGCCTGGTTAAACATGTTATCATTTTAGAAAAAAGGAAAGAAAAATATTGGGGGAAATATTTCCCTGCGGTTTCTGACACAGGATGATGCAGCCAGTGCTGCATTACAACTGCATTAACAATTTGGGCATCTTGGGCAAATTCATTCATTCATTCATTCATTCATTCATTCATTCAAAGAATTCTTATAAAATATAGTTTGTAAACAGCCATACCCACCAATCCTTGGAGCAATCCAGTGAGGTAAGTAAGCAGACTTGATAACATATATTTTTAGAGATGAGAAAAGAGAGGCATGACAGGTTTAAGTGACACCCTGAATGTCATAGTGCCATAGGTTTGTGAAGCCTATTGAGTCCCATCAGTTCTTCACACAGCAGCCAGAGTGAGTTTATAAAAATTCATTTGATTATGTGATTACCCTACTTAAATTACTTTGATATCCTTCTATTATCTTTGAGAGAAAGTCCAAATTCTTCTACATGGATTACAAGTCCTTTTCAAATTCTGGACTCTTCTCATTTATCCAGGAGTACATCCTACTGTGTGTTCTGTCCTTCACTTGATCCCAAATGTATGCTCATTGTACTGAAATCCTTAATATAAGAGAATCTGCTCTTACTTCCAAGACATCTTACAAGATGTTCACTCTGTAAGATATATTTTCCTTCTTCATATGGCGCTCACAATTCCTTTGTCTAGGCCTACTATTTTTTCTCATTTTTTTTCTAAATTGAGCTATAACAAGTATACAATAAAGAGCATAAAGTTTACTAATCTTAAGTGTACAGTTTGCTAAATTTTTACACCTCTATATATCTGCATTATCGCCAGCCAGATCAAGCTATAAAAGATTTCTCATACTCCAAAAGCACTCATGCTCCTTCCTGGTCAATAACTACCACCCACAAGGAAATAATTTTATGACTTTCAGTCACCATCAAAGACTGATAGCTTTGTGGGGTGTCACTTGGCTAGGCTAAATTGCATTCCCTCAAATTCAGTTTTTAGTATGTTTCCAGATGAGGTAGCCTACAAGAGATATGCTTAAGTGACAGAGGACAGAAGGGATACAGCAGCCATTTTGTAGCATATGAACACCTTCTCTCAGTTACTCAATTAAATACTAATCTAAGTATTGCTGTGAAGGGATTTTGCAGATATAATTAAAGTCCCTAAGCAGTTGGCTTTATGTTATCCTGGGTCATTCTGACTCAATCAGGCATGAGGCCCTTTAAAAGAGAGTTTAGGCCTTCCCTGAAGAAAGAGAAACTTCTGCTTGTAGAAAATAGACAAGCTTCAGACCCTATGCTTGGGCTTCCAGCTTGTTCATGATATTCCCCATGACCTCATGACCGATAGACTTTGAACTTGCATAGCTAGCCCCTACAACAGCGTAAGCCAATTATATATAGATAGAGTCTCCTGTAGCTGAATTATATGTAACTGGTAAAACTTCTTTTGCCTGTCCTTGAATTTCATATAAGTAGGATCACACAGCATGTACTAAAGAAACAAGTGTTTCCAGACTCTGTTTCTAAACATAATCTCTTTGAGATTCATCCATGTTGAGTATATCAGTAGCTGAGTTATATTCCACTGTAGGAATTTAACACAATAATACAATTTACTTATGTGTTTTCCTTTTGTTGGACATTTGTTTTTTTCCAGTTTTTTAATATTATAAATAAAACTGCTATACATAGTATTAAGCATTTTATTAAACGTATGCACACTTATGTTCAAGGACCTAAACATATGTCTGCTTTCTTTTAATTTTTCTTATTGATTTGAAGGAGCAGTATTTATATTTCCAATAAGAGTCTTTTGTTGGATTTTTTTTTTTTGAAGATGCTTTCTCCATCTACAGTTTGCCTTTTGTATTCCCTCAATGGTGTCTCTAATGAATAAATGTATTTATTTTAGTGGAGTCCAATTTACTGATTATTTTCTTTTATAGTTGATGCCTTTTGTACCATGTTGAAGAAATCATTTCCTACCATAAAACAATAAGGATAATCCTCTCAGCTTTCTTCTAGAAGCTTTATTATTTTGCCTTTCACATTTAGGTTTATGATCTAAATTTTTTTTTTTGGTTAGGATGAGTGGCAAGAATCAAACATCATTTTTTTCCTCATATAAACACTCAATGAAACCAATACCATGTATGGAAAAGTGGCACCCTTATTGGAAATCAAATGACCACCTATCTGTAGGCTTGTATCTGAACTCTCTTTTCCTGTTCTATTTGTCTATTTTTCTGTCCTCATAACAATTCCACAGTATCTTATGTAATGTAGCTTTGCAACATGTTTTGAAATCTGATAGTAAGTAGTATCAAATACTAATCAATAATCATTTTTTAGAGTTCCTGAAACTCCAGTTTCAAGATCGTTTGAGCATATTACAGAGCCATATATCCCAGTTTGTAATATTTTTAAAACAATAGAAAATATATTTTATTTCAAATAGAAATTATAAAAAAAAAACACTTAAATCAAAAACTCTCTCCTGAATCTATAATCTTGATAATTTCCCTCAATACTTTTATAATTTAATTTAATCATCCATAAAATGTGGACATCAATAGTTCCTACCTTGTAATTTTGTTGCAAGGATTAATTGAGATAATGTATGTAAATCATTTCGAAAAGTGGCAAGTTTTCAGTATTCAACTAATATTAGCTATAATTATTACTATTTATAAGTTGTGGTAGTTTAAAGAATATACCAGTGCACTAATAAACCAATCAATTAAACCAAAGAGAGAAATAAAAAAAAAAAAACCTTGTGTGAATGGGAATTAAATAAGTTATATATATCAAGTCAGAAAGAAAGGTAGATTATTCAATAAATGGCATTAAGTCTAGGGCTGTCAACTTAGGGCAATTTTTAAAGTTAAACCATATTTTAAAAGATTTTATTTATTTGAGAGAGTGAGAATGCACAGAGCAAGAGAGAGAGAGAAAGAGAGCGCATGACCAGGGGGAGGGGCAGAGGAAGAGGGAGAAGCAGAGGAAGAGGGAAAAGAAGGCTCAATCCTAGGACTCTGGGATCATGACCTGAGCCGAAGGCAGACACTTAACTGACTGAGCCACCCAGGAGCCCCAAGTTAAACCACATCTTAAAACTTATAACAATAATAAATCCCAGATGACATAAATTCCTACATGTTTAAAAATCAGAAAAGAAAATATAGGTAAGTAAGTTTATCCTTTGGGTTATAAGAGAAATTCTAAGATAAAAGCTAAAATACAAACATTAAATAAGCTATAAGTTACAAACATTAAATAAGCTATGCTCATACTAAAAAAATACAGAATCAAATAATGTATTATCAATTTGGATTATGGAAGGCCACATTTAAAAAGTAAAAAAAAAAAAAAAAACATAAAAGAAAATATTGACAGTTTGGAAGTCCTAATGAAGAGGTGAGAAAATTTGAGCTCTTATGCTCAGGTAGAGCAGCTTGACATTATTTAGTAAAAGTTAGAGTATGTGTGTCTTATTACATGTCAGTTCCACTCACACTATACAGAGAGACCTATACAAGGATGAAGATGGGATGAATGTTATAAAATTAAGATATCTATCATGTAACCAGAAAACTTACCAGTAAAATAAATATGAAGGAGTTTATCTCATGCAACAAGAATAGGTTAGACAGTCCAGGGAAGTATTAAAATTTAGTGAAGCCATTAAGGAATCAGGGTTTTTTTTTACTTTTCTTCTCTATCATCCTTATTTAGCACATAGTTTTCTTCCTAGTGAACTTAAGGTTGCCTTGAGTCACTGACTGGATTTTAAGAAGTAAAACAGGAAAGAGAAAAAAGTGGCACTATAAAAGTTCTCTTTATATTTCATTTCCATAATTGGCAACCCTCAGCTGCAAAGAAAGCTGAATATAGGTTTTGGTTTTGGAAAAAAAAAAAAGGGTAAGAAAAACAACTTGTGGAATATTCCTCTTTTTCAGTTTTTAAATTTGTTTTGGAATAATTTTAGATTTACAGAGAAGTTACAAAGATAGCCCAAGAAGTTCCTTTAGGCCCTTCACAAAGCTTGCCACAGTGATAAAATCTTATATATCATGGTAGAAATTAATATTGGTGCAAAAAGAAACTAAAGACTTTATTTGGATTTTTCTGGGGTTTCAATTATTGCCTTTTTTGTTGCAGTTATAGGATCCAATCCTGAATACTTCATTGCATCTAGTCATTGGTCTCTATAGTCTCTTCTGAGTTTGAATAGTTTCTTAGTGTTTTCTTTTGTCTTTATCTTTCATGATCTTAATAATTTGAATGAGTTCTGGTTAGATATTTTGTAGAATGTTCCTCAATTTGCATTTTTGTCATGGTGTTACTGGGGCTGTGGATTTTGGGAAAAATATCACAATGAATTATTCTCTTATCATATCATATTGGTGTACATGATATCAGTGTAACATCACTGTTAATATTAATCTTTATCTTTTGGTGAAGGTATTCTCTACCAGGTTTCTACTGTAAGTTACTTTACCTTTTCAAACTCTATTCTTTGGAAGCAAGTCATTCAGTCCAACCTACATTCAAGTGGGGGGTGAGGGTGGCAGTTAAACTTTACTTCCTCCTCGAGGACATAGTATCTACATATATATAGAATTCCTCTGAAAGGAAAATTTGTCTGTTTCCCTTCACTTGTCTGTTTATTCAGTCATTTATTTTTCTTAGTATGGACATATTTGTATTTGTTATTACTTTAGGTTATAATCCAATACAGTGCTATTTATTTTCTCACTCTAATTGTTCCTGCTTTGGCCTTTGGGAGCTCTTTCGGATTGCTTCTTATCTCTCTGACATTCCCCCAGTCTTTTATTTTTGAGTACTTCCTCATTTTCTGGTATACAAGATGCCCCTAATTCAGCTTGCATTTTCCCTGCTTCAACCCTAAAATTAAACATTCCTCCAAAGGAACTCTGATTCCTTATACCGGAGAATGTTGTGTAGATGCCAATATCTGGGCATTTGGTGTGCTTATTGCTATTGAGGTGTCATTGCTTCTAGGCCCTCTCAGCAGACAGCTAGGAAATGTATGTATGTATATTAATGCAGGCATATGCACATATTTATGTTTACTTATGTATCTATCTGTTCATATATTAAACATGTTTATACTGATATTGTAGGATAGTCAGAATAATATCACTGTAAAAGAAATCAACAAGGACAAATTAAAAGCACAATGCTGAACAAAAAAAGCAGTATCACAGTAGAATACTTATATCTATATATAATATCATATATATGTAATATAATAATTTATAATATTTATGGTATAATTATATTTATAATTATAAATATAACATATGTGTAATTATACATATTATGTATGCCTGTATCTATATCTGTAATTTCAAAATATGTCCACAAACTCTTTAATGCTCATCCCACAAAATGATGGAGTCTAATTCCCCTCCCCTTAGACATGGGCTGAATGTAGAAACTTGTTTCAAATGAATAGAATACTAGAATGTAGTGGAAATGATGCTATGGGACTTCTGAAGTAGGTTAGAAGAGCCACTGGAGCTTCTAGCAGGCTTTCTCTCTCTCTCAGAATGCTCACCTTTGAAACTGAACCATTATATTGTGAGGAAACCCAGACCTCATGGAGAGACTCTGTGTATGTGTTCTGGTTGACAGCCCCAGCTAAAGTCCCAGCCAACAGCCATCTGCAGTGAGAAAACTTTACATGATTCCAGACATTGAGCTATACCAGCTGTTGCTAAGGGGAGCAGAGATGAGCTATCCCCACGCAGATCTGCCTAAATTGCAAACTCAGAAGCAAAATAAATGCTGTGGTGGGAATAGGACTTTTTGTTATATTATTCTATACATTTCAGTATTATTGAATTATATCCTAATAAGAAAAATAGCTAATTTGTCACCTGAAATGAAAACAAAATTTTAATTTCAGAAACAGTACAGTGTAATGGAACAGGCAGAAGTTTAGAATTAGAAAACTTGGTTTTTGGTTTATGGAATGTTGTCAATGCTAATTGTTTACCACCAACAATCATCTGAAAGATAAACACTGGGGACCAAATACGTATCAAAAAGCATCATGTGTTTTACTATAGATAAAACTGGGTCACACAATTGAACAGAGCCTTGTATTTCCATCCCTGACTCTGGGCCTCAAGACTCCAATGTCCCTGACTCCCACTGAAGCACTGGACAGAAAAGATGGAACCAATTAAAAAGATCTGCTTAGATGGCTTCATAACCAACACTGTGTTTGACTTTGGATTCTGCCACTCACTAGTTTTGTGACCTCACACAAGTTATTTAAACAGTCTAAGCTCAAGTTTCAACATTCAGAAAATGAGGCTATTTACATCTGCCTTGCAGGGTTTTACGAGGATTAGAGATAAGGTTCTTATTGTTTAGGACAGTGCCTGGCATGAACACAGACACCCAATAACAAGCAGTAGTTCTTAATACTTAAGATAATCCCTCTTGGAACAATTTCTAAGATATTTGAATCCTTGTCAGATCAGAAGGATACCTATTCATCTTATGGATGATTATTTTAAATGGATCGTACAAGCATATATGTATTCAAAGTAAATGAGAATTATAACTATATAGATAGCATAGAAATTATGACTACTTTTTAAATAATACAGTTTCAGTAACCTCCAGAAATATTATTTATTGTGATTTTTCACACAAGATATATTGCCCACTGTGATCTGTTTGACTTAAAACCATACATAACCCAATGAATGGGAAAACATGTTATAATGCTTGTTCAGAACAAACATGAAAATAGATCATTGCTTTGGAACATAGGAGTTGTTGGAATGAGGCTGGGGTAAAAATGGGAGATGATGGCTTCTATGGATATGTGTTAACACAGTTTTAAGATGAGTGGCCTTATAACAAGGAGAAAGCACTTTTAATGAAAAGATCATGAGCTTTCTGATCATATAGATAGACCTTTAAGTCTGATTCCATCACTTACTCCTTGATATTGGTTTCCTCGTGTATAAGCCCAAGCATAGAAATGCCTTTCTCATAGCATTGTTTGAGGAATTAAATGAAATAATATATGTAAAAATATGTGACACAAAATTGCTGTACAGTAAACACTAGTTCATTTTACTTTGTCATCAGTTTTAGGGAATGTCCTATTTATGTACAGTTCAAGCTTAAAATAAGATGAAGTGTTAATATCAGACATAGATACAAATTCAGCAGGTATGCACTAATGCTAAGGTGACTTAACTGCACATAAGAACAGTAAATTCTTTGATCTGGAACGTTCATATAACAAAAAGGTAATATTCTGTCACCTAATTAGGAGGAAATTTTTCAGGTACCTCCTGGGAATTTGGAGAGACATTTATGGAGAGCAAGGAGAACACACCAGACAGGGAAATAGGAGATTATAACAGATGATAACAATACGCAAAAGATAGTGGAGGACAAGTCCATCACTGTGAGCAGACTACCTGGACAACGAAGCTACACCAGGTATTTATATTCCCTACACACCTGCTCACCTTGATGGGAAACAGAGACAGTAGAACAAGTCTTGCAGTACAGCTCTGCCAACAAAATGACATCCAACATGCATGTTACAGTGAAAAGATCCCTCCCCTAGGAACTGTTAAAAGTTTGCTAGGGAGAGCTCAATGAGCGCTTGGGTTGATGATAATTAGTCTTTGGGTTGGTCTTGGGTTGATGATAATTAGTCTTTGGGTTGATGATAATTAGTCTTTGAACTCATTTGCATGCCAAAAAGAAAATTCTTGCCAGTCTCTTGGCTTGTCCTCTGGAAAAAGGTTTGCAGGTTCCCAGATAAGAAATGTGAAAGTCCTGAAAGTTACTGAATTTCAAAGTAAAATTGTTACACTTCCTCATTTTAAATGAATGAGTGTGCAGGCCATCTCTAACATGGGAGAAGAATTCATAAGAATGTAAAAAGGCCTTATTATAAAATGTGGGGAAATTATAATTTTCTAAAAACGGTATGGAACAAATAAAGTATAGGAAATCCTAAGAAACAAAAAAAATCTAGAGTAGAGCAAATATTTAGAATGAGTGTGCTATTCTACTTTGGAAAAATAGACTGGGAATATTATAGAACAAAGAAAGGGAAAACCAAACAAACAAACAAACACAAAAACCAAGAGATTATCAGACTGAAGAGAGCAGATGGAAAATGTGAACCAACAGGACCTTGCTTACTGATCAGCTGAATTAAATCAGCTATAATAATATGACACATCTCTAATACAATATGTCATTGTATATGCAGCTCAGCTCTCTGTATCCTTCTGTTGTGTATGATAAGAGCAATCATCTTATTTCCCATTGTTCTTTAAAATATAAACAGAGGCTAGGACCGGAACCAACATTACCAAAGAGACTGCCAAAATATGCTGATAACTGGGATGTTTCATAGCTGTCACATTTAGGCCCCCATTGTACAAATACTCCAAAACAAACCAATAAGCAACAACAGATTATGCCCGCACTATGGAACTGTGAACTGATATTGTGGATACATAAAGCAATGCATAAAATATGCATCTTTTGAAGAAGTTCTAATGTCTGCATTCTGAGTGCTTTATAATTCACCAGTTATTCCTTCCTAATACTCATATTAGAAGGCCGGTATCTTCTTTCCCTGCAAAATTAGCCTTTAAAGTCTGTTAGAAAATGAGAATTAACCAGGGGTTAAAGTATAGGGGAATTATGACCTGTTTTGTCATTTTATTTCTAATTTTGGTTTGAAGTAAAATGACCAAGATCTCTTCAATGGAGTAGGCATCATTTTGTTAAGCTAGTGTTGTGCTTAGATGTATGCCCCATCAGATATGATTCTGAGGGAAAACAGTTGTAATCCACAAAAATGTTAGTTATAGACTTGCAAAAGCTTCTAAATAGGTTCTGCAATCTAACCAAATTTGACAGAGTTTGAATAGACGTCATGAAAAATCTGCTACTTTTTAGGATCTAACTAAAATATAACCTTCTGGAAGACAAGAATGCTATCCTTCATTCTTTTCTTTTTCCCTGCATAACATTCTTCTACCTGCCCACAAGGGGCTCAAAAATAATGATTATTTGGCAGAGCTAATTCTCATAATTTTAAGTATTAGGTCTGGAAAAATCCAAGTGGCCCAGGGTCAATTGTTAGTGGTATTACTATATGTTAAATCTTTTACCTTCTACTCTTTCTTTTCTACCGACTTCTCATTTTACACTTTGCTTCTCTTTCTTTTATTCCTTCTTTTCTAACTATGCCTTTCTATGATAAAAACAATGACACCAATGACCATTTCGTAGTCCCACTACGAAATCTGGAGTCCCACTCCAGATTAACACAGTACCTGACCACTGTCCTATTTCCTAGGAAACAAAGTGATGCTGAGCTGAGTGAGCTTCACCTGAAAAGACACACATTAACCCCTGGCCAGAGTGCAGGTGAGATAAAAGCTCCTGCTAAAAATAGCTCCTTTTCCACCTTAGTGTCATTCATCATTTTTAATAAACCAGAGGAAACCTCTTCATCAGTATCAGTGCCTCTGGTTCACTTTATGACATTATCATTTATTTAATTTCAACATATAACTCAATAAATTCATTTTTACTTAAAACACAGTTTTTAAAACAGGTAAATGTATTTATTGGTTCTCTTGCTAGAAACCTTTATCATTTGAAACAAAGCACTTTTTTCTTCTCTTTCTCTAACAGCTTATAAGGAGCTATATTAAACTAGGTCTTTTTAGAGTCTTTCATACTCCACCTACAAACATCTGTCCAAAGGGAAAAAAGGTACAAAAAATTTTTCAGAAAATAAGGACTTATTCCGAGTTCAGTGTTTCCTTGACAAAGGGAGAATTTATAAGTATTCATCAATATAAAGCATAGAATAAGGATTTAATTAAAGCCATCAAGAATGTACTTTGTAGAGCTCTCCTCCACATTGGCTTTTAGATTCTGATTAAATAAGAAGACACTCTGAAAGGGGTAGAATCTCTGATACACTTAAAGTATCCAAGTTTTAAGGAACCTATTTTAGATAAAATGAGAACGCTTGCTGATTCTGGTTCACTTTTAGAGACACATTCAAACCCTAAGCTTTTGTTATTTCCAAAATAGGTTGTTAAGTAATTTTCTTTTATTTTTTCCTTTCCGCCTAAATGGACCCATATCTAAACACCCACATAGGCTTGTGAGGGCATTTCTAGAAAAATAAAGATCAGTTATAAATTCTTTCACTCTTTTTACTAACAAAATATATCTTATGTGGGTTTTTTGATCCTAGTTTTATACATGTCAAGATTCTAATTGTACAAATAAGTACAATACATAAACACCAATTAAATAAACTAAGTTTTTGGATGATAATCAAATATAGCACTTGAAATTCAGAGCTGCACATTTCTTCAGATATCTGTACAGATTTCTGGGAAATTACACACTGGTTTGGATATTACAATAAGAAACAAGAACATGCAGATCATAGAGAAAAGGTCATCATTCTGTTGAGCTAAATTTACCATATGTTCCATTTCTTTGCATCACTAACAATAGATTTTTTAGTCCAACTGTGATAACATTCCTGCTGTGAACATATACTTCCCTGTATGAAGATAATAACAGGTAATTGACAATGGGATGGCTTAGAAGAAGATAAACCTATACACATAAGCAACTCATTCAGAAACAGAGAAAAAACTTGCTATACTTAGCATGGTGATCATCTACATCTTGTGTGTGATGTCAATGTCACAAACATCTATCAACATTAATTTCTCCTTTTCTTCCTGACACTATCATTGTAGCTCAGCTAATAGGATGAATCATCAAAATTTTCAGAGACAAACAAAGGAGTCTAGTAACTAAAAGTTGAACTTACTCAAGTAGAATATTCTTAGAATAGCATTGTGACAATAGGCAGCATAAACCAATATATTGTATTAGCCATTCACATTCATAAGGAAAAAATAATCATTTCACATGGAGAAATATCCAAGGTCCAATAATACATTAAAAGTGTTTTAATTTGTTATAATTATTACCAAGGTTAATGAAACTAACCTTCACCTCCTTTTCTCAGGTAACATAAGTATGGAAATTATTCGAGTAGATTTCCACATAGGTTGTTTATATTAAAATAAGTTATTTTATTTGATGAAACTATATATGATCGAGTCTATGTAATTAAATAGAAATGTCTAAATAATTAGTAAACCAACTTATTTTGGCCTTGAATAAAGTCTTACTGCCTTTAGTTTCTGTTTAATTTGTAGATTCAAGAAATCAGATATATCCTCTTGATGCATCCCTAGATACAAGAAGTTATAAACAAGAAACTTCACTCTTGGGAAAGTGCAAAAGGCTATTAATAGGTATAGACACAGCTCATAGAATTGCTGGGAGGGCTGAAGAAATACTCTTGGATAGACTTCCAAATATGACTTTTAATTCTACAATGGCACAGAACCCCTAGGATGCTCACTGTCATGATCCATGCCAACAATTAGATGCCCAAACATACTTTTTTCCCCTCAAAACTCAGATCCAAACCAACATATTATATTAATATATCTGATTTGCCAGACCTAAATCACATCTGGAACTCTAGCCAAAAAGAAACTCTGCATTCTGGGGGAAAAAAAAAAAGGATAGGGATGTGTTTTAAGAAACCAAATATCCTTTCTTCACTTATTGTATTTGGAGACCAAAATATTTTTGAGTAGGTGCTAAGTAGATCAAGATTTAATCTCACTGAAAGCAATTTTGTTTTACCATGGAGCACTATAACATACTATAAAAGAATCCCATCTTTCCATGATTTCTAGTTAAAAGGAATGGTTGCATCAGAGAAATTCATAACTCCTTGGGGGAAAAGCCCTAATATTACTGATGTTCCTGTTTACCCACAGAGAGTCAAAAATGGTCATTTTCATTTATAAAGATGTGAAAATCATGTTTATGACACAGAGCATTAATCTGAAATTAGCTGCAATGTTATTTTATTTATTTTCAGCTTTATTGAGGTATAATTAATAAATAAAATTATAGGATATTTAAAGTGTACAGCATGATTATTTGATACACATATATATTGTGAAAGGATTTTCCCATCAAGTTAATTAACACATCCATCACCTCACATGGTTTACCTTTCTTCTTCTTTTTTAGTGAGAACATTTAAGTTCTACTCTCTTAGCAAATTTTAATTCTATAATACAGTATTTTTAACTATAGTCACCCTGTTATATTAAATTCTCAAACCTGACTTATAACTGAAAGTTTATGCCTATTTACCAACCTCTCCCTCTTTCCTCAACCCCTAGCTCTTATCAACCACTTTTCTACTGTTTCTGTAAGTTCAACTTTTCTATTCTTCTTTTCTATTCTTTTCTTTTTTCTTTTCTTTCTTCTCTTCTCTTCTCTTCTCTTTCCTTTCCCTTTCTTCTCTTTTCTCTTTTCTTTCTTTCTTTCTTTTTTTTAAGATTCCACATATAAGTGATGTCATGCAAGATTTGTCTTTCTCTAACTCATTTCACTTAGCGTAATGCCCTCCAGTTCATCCATGTTGTCACATGAAGAGGGAGGGTGGGTAGGTGCATTTTTCATTTACCATGGATGGAATGCCCTTTTAGGTCTTTTCATGAGAGGCTCTCTTAGACTTTATCTCCAGCCTATCCCATCATAATTCCATAGCCTCCAATTTTAAAATTGAAGCTTATGAACAATAGGATTTGGCAGAAAACTTTCAATCAAAAGCGATCTTTGACATTCATGTATATATATCTTTCAAGATCTCTATTTTCACAGTGTTTTAGATCTCTGTAGTTACTTTCTTCTCAATTCAGTGATATTTTTTTTTAACAATGTATTCTAGTTGTTTTCAAAGAGGGTTATTTTTGCTATCTACTATGCCATACTGCCAGAAATGTAATCTCAAGTGCAGAAATCTCCTAATTTTCCTATCAAAATATTTATATCTTGCTTTTCCAGGTATGTTTATCCTGGACAAAAGGCGTTGTGGACACATTAGAGCCACTAAAACTCTCTCATATGGAAAAAAACAGAGTTATTTTGTGAAACTTGAAAAACAAAGTACATACATTGAAAAAATGTTTAAAGTTCACATGCACAATGCCCATGATATTCTGTTTTCTATGATATGAACAGTTGGAAGTGATACAGAATTTAATGTCAAATCAGCATGAGGAAAAACATTTGAAAAATGACTCCTCTTCAGGTTCCAAATGTCTGAAATATTTTTTAAGTTATCTTTAATCATTTCAATTTATAAATCAGGCATTTCTTCAATTAAATTATTCTCAAATACCATAATACATTTTCTAAACATATCTTGAATCTATTTAATACTGAGTTTACTCTAAAAACCCAAGATATAGATGGAATTATTTCATCATTTTTGTTATATTTTTCCAAATGCTTACATGTTTTAACAACTTAAAGATTTCCATATTTGGGTTTTTTTCCTTCTGACTTATATGTCAGAAAAAAGCATGATCACAAATTTAAAATAAAAGTACCTCAATTCCATCATGTTAATATTGAGTTTAGAGTGTGGTTACAAGGAGGAATCAGTATTCATTTTTAATAACAGAGTGTTATAAATGAAACTACAGATCATGTCAAATTATGAGCAAACACAAAGATACAGGATCAAAAAATAGCCCAAGTTCACACATTTACTCTTTAATAACCTTGTTGTATAATTTACACAGTAACTACCTGTGAAATTGTCACTTTCTGTAGAAGTCAGATGCCATTTGTTTCTCATAGATTTTTGTTTGATTGTTTATGTTTTTTGTTTTTATGTTTCAGGAAAACACATTTCATGCTTCTCGCCATAATGTGTTCCTAGAAACCAAGTCATAAAATAAAAGCATTATAATTGTGTATTGTGTTCCTAACCAAGAATTCAGCATTGAGTAAATCTTAGCCTGAACAAACATGTGGAGACTGATGCAGGGCTCAATCTCATGACCCTGAGATCATGACCTGAGCCAAAATCAAGAGTCCAACACTTAACCAACTGAGGCACCCAGGCGCCCCCTATGCTATACTTTTCATCCCCATGACTTATTTATTTTATTTTTGGAAGTTTGTACTTCTTAATCCTCTTCATCTATTTTGCCCCTTTCCCCACCTCTTCTCCCCTCTGGCAACCACTAGTTGTCTGTATATATGAGTCTGTTTCTGTTTTTTGTTTGTTCATTTGTTTTGTTCTTTAGGTTCCACATGTAAGCAAAATCAAAACATATGGTATTTATCCTTTCTTCTGTCTGACTTACTTCACTCAGCTTGATACCCTCTAGGTCCACCCATGTTGTTGCAAATGGCAAGATCTCATTCTTTTTTATGGCTGAGTAATATCCCATTGTATACGGACATCATGTCTTCTTTACCCATTCATCTATGGATGGACATTTAGGTTGCTCCCGTTTCTTGGCTATTGTACATAATGCTGCAATAAACATAGGGGTGCATATAGCTTTTCAAATTAGTATTTTCATTTTCTTAAGATAGATACCCAGCAGTGGAATCACTGGATCATGGTATGTCTATTTTTAATTTTTTAAAAAGATTTATTTATTTTTAGAGAGAGAGGGCACAAGAGAGCATGGAGGGGGGCAGAGGAAGAGGAGAGAGAGAATCTCAAGCAGACTCTTCACAGAGCAGAGCCCCTGAAGGCCTCAATCTCACGACCCTGAGATAACGACCTGAGCTGAAATCAAGAGTTGGACGCTTAACCCACTGAGCCACCCAGGCACCCCCTGTTTTTAATTTTTTGAAGAACCTTCTTACTGTTTTCCAGTGGTCCTGCCAATTTACATTTCCACCAATAGTGCATGAGGGTTCTCTTTTCTGTACTTCCACACCAACACTTGTAATCTCTTATCTTTTTGATCCTAGCCATTCTGACTGGTGTGAGGTGATACCTCATTGTGGTTTTGATTTGCAATTCCTTGATTAGTGAGCTTGAGCATCTTTTCATGTGTCTGTTGGCCATCTGTATGTCTTCTTTGGAAAAATGTCTATTCAGGTCCTCTGCCCATTGTTTAATTAGATTTTTGTGTGTGTGTGTTGAATTGTATGGGTTCTTTATATATTGGATATTATCCTCTTATTGGACATCATTTGCAAATATCTTCTCCCATTTAGTAGGTTACCATTTCATTTTCATTTGATGATTTTCTTTATTGTGCAAAAGCTTTTTTAGTTTGATGTAGTACAATAGTTTATTTTTGCTTTTGTTTCTCTTGCCTGAGAAGACATATCCCAAAAACTGTTGCTTGTAAGGCACTAATCCCATTCATGAGGTCTCCACACTCATGACCTAATCACCTCCCAAAGGCTCCATCTCCAAATACCATCACACTGGATATTAGGCTTCAATATACGAATTTTTTGGGTGGACATCAACATTTAGTCTATAGCAATCAACTGTATGCATCCCGATTCTATTTTCAGTATCATGTCCAACTAAGGTTCGCATTTACATATAAAATCTGTTAATCTTTGTCTTCCTGTAACAAAGCAAACAACCTTGGAAAGGTGATTTCCACAGTCTGTTTTTCCTATTGAAGAAGTTTTCAGAGAACCATCAGATAGATAAGTCTGACTTTAGCTGCATTTGAAAAGTAATTTGATTTACTTTGCAAATAAAGAGTACAAGGTGGGGGGTGTGGGATATTGTTGTATGATGCCAACCCCTCAGGTTCCCTTCATTTGCCAACCCACACAGCTTAAGCAAATTCTAGTGAGAATGTTTCCTGATGGGCATACACATATTGAATCACAGACACCACTGGGATTTCCCTGCTGAACTACAGCTACTAGATAAGCTCCCACAAGTGAACCAGTCTCAGTCCAGAGATTTTGGAGTTCAGCATTGTGTACTTAGATTCTTCCAAATCCATTCTGGATGTTCCACCCAGCATTTGTATTCAATGATTCAACCAAAAAGTAAATTAAAAGCTGAAATAAACTCAATATATTTGTTGAGCTCCTTACCCTTAACCAAGGCAATTGTAACACTGTTTACCAGGCCATTAACTGAATTAGGTTTTATGCTGGTTTGTTTGTTTATATGCCTGTTTGTTTCTAATTCAGCCAACTAGGCCAAGCAGGAACTAAATCTACATATTTCTTTATGAAACAGGTACAAAAACAATATATGCTATTTTTCTGAACCAAATTTAAACCAAACTGGTATTTTATTGAATACAAATTCATGATAGGAAACAGGGAGAAGAAGTGCTACATTGGCTTCACAGATTGCATTGCAGTGACTTGGAAATACTCTTGTGTATCAATACTGAATTTCAGCAACTCGTCCCTCTGGTGCTGTTATGTCTGACTTACCTTTGAGATTATGCCAAAATTATTTTTATTTGACTTCTTTTTTCACAATCCAGATAACCAAAGTAAATTCTCATGCACGCACACATACACACATACACATTATAGCTCTAGTCCCATTCCTCAAAAACAAAAACAAAAAAAGTTAATTACTTGTCACTGCCTGCTAAACTAGGTACACATTTCTCACTGTGGTTTTAAGAACTTTTATAATATGGCCTTGCCTTATCCTTCCAGCATCCATTGTTTAAATTTCCCCTCTAGAAATCCTAAGTGACCACAAAATAGAAATAATCCACTATGGCTAATGTAACCAATAATCATCTATCTTGTTGCCTTGGTTAATGTTGTTCTTTTATCTATATTCCCTTCCTACTTTTATGGGAAGTTCTGTTGTTAAGATTTTGTTAACCCAAATGTGATCTGTGGGCTAACAGCTCTTAACACCTGAGAGCTGTAGCTGGAAATTCATCTCATGCCTGCTCCAGATCTACTGAATCAGAATCTGCATTTAACAAGATCCTAAGTGATACATATACACATTAAAATTTGATCTATTTCAAATGATAATTTTTCTGTGGACTGACTGATATTTTAATGAGTATAATAGTTTCCTCTTTTGAGCTTTATATCCATATATTAATTCATCATTTAAGTCTACAAGTATTTATTAAGGGGCTACTATCTTCTAGGCAAAACTGAGGAGGGCAGTTTCAAACCATGGAAATTTCTCATGTATAGACATGGAGCTGTGGGAACAAAAGGAGTTTATTGTGTCTGAAGGGTGGATTGTATGTGGGAAAACAGTGGGAAATAGGAAAGATAAGCAGAGGCCAAATTATGGTATGACTTTCTTTTTTTTTTTTTTCAAAGATTTTATTCATTTATTTGACAGAGAGAGAGAGATAGCGAGAGCAGGAACACAAGCGGGGGGAGTGGGAGAGGGAGAAGCAGGCTTCCCGCCGAGCAGGGGGCCCAAAGCGGGGATCGATCCCAGGACCCTGGGATCATGACCTAAGCTGAAGGCAGACGCTTAACAACTGAGCCACCCAGGCACCCCTATAGTATGACTTTCTAAGGGGTACTGTATATAATATATACTGAAGCTTTTGATGTGAGACAATAATTATCATATTTGATAGATTGTTTTCCCTGAGCATGAAAAGGAAATTAGATTACTAATAGAAATAAGATTAGTAGTAAAGAGACTAGCTAAGAAGCAGACAATACTTCATATAAAGATTAGGAATTTGAACTAAAGAGTAATGGTAGAGACTCATTCATTCATTCCACAGGTGTCTATTGAGATTCTTTTTAAATGCAATCAATTGTAACCAAGGCACCCTAGCAAGTACTACTCATTCTTCAGCCTTTGCAATGAAAGCCACAAGTTTATTAACTATATTGCCTGTTTCCTATGCTGTCACAGTAGACAGTGTTATCAAATGTTCTGCCGCACATGGGTCACCATTTCTATAGACTCCTGTAAATCGTTACTTTGCCACCAACTGCCAGGATCCAAAGCTAATGCCACATGTTGTATATGCTTTGTTAGAGCAACACCCAGTTCTTGCAGAAATTTCTCCACAGACATCAGCCATACAGTTCATCAATGTCCCCAACACTGCTTGTGCTCAGAGTTCTCTCCGAGCACAGCTCTTCCTCTGCCAGAGCTCTCTCAAGCAAAGACAAGAGCCCAGAAACTGAACAACCCTCCATCTTTTCCAAAAAACATCCAGCCTCCTATGTAGAAGTTACTCAATAAATTCTTATCGAACCAAACCCGTATACTTATTGTTACATATTTCTTTGTTGTCCTCTTAACTACAAAAAAGATTTATAGTAATCTTTACAACATTTGTGTGTGTGATTATACCTCTGTGTAACAATAAAAATTTAATTATCTTTAAAAAGTGAGCTCAAGTAGCATTTACCATTGAATATGTGAAATAAATGGACAGTTATTCATCATCATTACAACTTCTGAGGTTTACTTTGAACCCTCATAGAGAAACAAGTTCAAGTACGATATAAATACCTACTACAGAGTTATTTATACCTTTCACCAACTTTTATTATTTGAATATAATAATAACAGTGATTATTTTCTGAGTGGTTATTATATGCCAGGCACATTTAGGCATTTGACTTAAAATTATTTTATTATCACAATACCTCTATGAAATAGTCATTATTATTATTCAGATATAGCAGATTAGAAAACTAAGGGATAGAGAGGATAAGTAACCTATCCAAGGTCCTACACATTATAACTAATATAACTAGGGTTTGAAAACAGAAAGCTTGATTCTTGAGCCCACTTTTAGCACTGTATAATATTTCCTCCTTAGAATGTGGAAGTCTATCAGGCTAGAATGAAGATGTGGAATTTGCGTTGAACAAGAATGTATGTTCTAAATTGGGATTTCTCAGCAGTAGTACTATTGACATTTTGGACTACATAACTGTTGTAGGGGTTGTCCTCTGCATGGTAAGATGTTGAGCAGCATCTAATCTAAGGGTCTTTGCCCATTAGATTCCAGTGGCACCCACAACTCATGACAATCAAAACTGCTTCCAGATGTTTCCAAATGCACCCTGCAAGGGCAGAATCCCCCCCTGTTGAGAACCACTGCTGTGCATTTTTGGAAAGTGAAACTATATTTAAATTCTCATTAGTCATTGATGCACTTCACAATACTGTACAGTCAGGTGATCTTTATCAGGATATAGCCTAATTTAAGCACATTTTATTCTGGACATTCACTATCTTGTTTTCACATCAGGATGTCTTTTCAGAGACAAAAGGTATTTTTAGGGGTTGTTCTGTTAGTCCTTTCACAATATCCATCAACTGAGAAAAAAAGATCACAACAGACTAAAATATCTGATGAGAAGAGATGTCTCACAAAGCCCCCCTTCTCCCGAAGCTATTGCAAATGAGCCATTATGTGCAAGCTCTCAAGGAATAGCTCTCAGGTAATAATGACTTTTAAAAAAAAGTGAATTCTTGATACTAGCTCAAGAGAATATAACTATATGCAATTGCTCTTCATCAGCTCTTCAGATAGCCAGTTTTATACAAGAGATCAATTATGTTAAGAAAGTTTCAAGGCAATGAAGGGATTGTTAGTAACTTTTTTTCCCCTTCAAATCACCAGGATTTGTGAACCATGACTGCTATGGTTTCATTAGTGTCAAATTTAACAGCCAAATTTTCATTCCTTCTTGTGTAAGAATGTATCACAGCATTATCAAAATCAACTAACATTATCATAATCAACAACCACATCATTATCTGTTCATACATAGTCATGTGAGGACAAGAGACATGTATAGTGCATTTTCTATGGATTTTAGATAACTTTTTCTGAAAATTATTGTAATTCACTGGCCCTTTTATAAACTCCCAGAGTTGTACACTGAGACTTTGTCTTCAGCAAACTGTGGGAAGAAGCACTCATGGAACAGAACATTTGTAATTTTCCATCAGCCATCTGAGCCACCAACCTAAATGGCATAAATATTTGAAAGCAGATCCATGTGCTTAGGTAAGATATGACATTTTGCATTTTAATCCAAACCAACAGGCCAAAGTTCTAAGTGGACATGTTACATTAAAGATAAAAGATTCATTTTAAGGGTATCTTTTTTTTTTAAAGATTTTATTTATTCATTTGAGACACAGAGATAGAGAGAGAGAGCATGAGCAGGGGGAGAGGCAGAGGGAGAGGGAGAAGCAGGCTCCCTGCTGAGCCAGGAGCCCAATGTGGGGCTCAATCCCAGGACCCCAGGATCATGACCTGAGCCGAAGGCAGATGATCAACCATCTGAGCCACCCAGGCACCCCATTTTAAGAGTATCTTTACCTCTTAACAATTTATTGTGCAAAGACAATATTGTGCAAAAACGGGTCAGCTTTTTCACCCTGCTCTTTCCTGTCATGTTATTGTTTCATAAGCTAACATAAATCAGTTTAATTGCCATTTTAATACTGACTAGTTTCAAAGTGAATATATAAATTGTCATCCTTATTGCTATTTTTTCATACTTGAATTTGTCAAATCTTCAAAGTTTTTTCTTGACTTTAATCACTTTCCTATAGAAAATGAAATTTCAGTCATGGTTTTGGGACTATGAGGAATAACTTTCCCTAGATAAAGTATTAGTCCTTCTATATCAGTTATCTTTTGCTGTATAATAAAATATCCCAAAACTCAGTGGCTTATAACAACTATTTTATGTGGCTCATGAGTTGGTGAGTTGGTTGATTTGTCAGGTCTCCTGGTCTTGGCTAGGCTCATTCATGCAACAGCAGTCAGCTCATGGGTCAACTGGGAACTGGCTGGTCCAACATGGTCTAAGCTAAGCTAACTCAGCTATACTCCACATCGCCTCTCATTCTCCAGCATTCACAGCTTATTCACATGTTAGTTGGGTAGGTAGTTTCCAAGGTAGTGAGCAGAAATGCTCAATCTCTTTTGAGGACTAGGCTTGGAAATGGCACATCACTCCTGCTTCAGTTTACTGGCCAAAGCTAGTCACAAAGCCAGTCCAGATTTAAGAGGAGGGGAAATAGACTCCACCTCTTGATGAGAGAAGCTACAAAGTCAGGACAAAGGACATATATAGGAAGTCATGACTATGGCTTTTATTTTTTAATCACCACACCTCCAATAGTGGCAATTCTGACATTTTGAATGTAAGCAAATGAGCCTTCTGTATGTACAACTATGTTGTCAAAATATCAGAATAGACTGATTCTATCTAGCAATTTTATAACTCACTAAAAGTTGATGAAGCTGACCAATTTACAGAGGTAATATAGGAAATGTGTCTTCTTAGGAATGGGTTGAAAATTTCATGAATGCTAAAACCCTTTCTTTACTAATACACATTACAAGACAGACACAGTAGCAAAGAAAAATTTGAGTAGTGTCTTTTAAAGCTTAGGCCTATCTTGGCAAAGTTCATCTAATGCAGCACCTTATGGATTATTCTTTTCTTAAGTCAATAGGATCTCTGCATAGATGGGATGTGAAGCAGATGAAAATGAGGCAGAATGTTCTGTTCTTTAATGTGGAAAAAAGTTGTAATGTGCACACATTCCATTTCAATAGAAAAACCTCATGCAAATGTAGTATTCCAAGCAGAACTAAGACTCACTATAATACTGCCTAGTAATATTACTTTTAAAAAGCTATCACAATGCTTAGCTGGATTTCAGTAGTCTTGTTGCTCCTGAATGTTCAAATTGCAGGGGAAACATATTTAGAATAATTATCTGTTTTAAGCCACAACAAAGATATTTTCTTTTGTTCCTAGTTACTGTGGAATGTGTACAGAGGTTTAAGTGGAAGAACCAAAATTTGAGAAGTAGAAGAAAAATATTACCTGTTATAAGATTGAGTTAGATGTGAATTACATTAAGAGCATACACATTTTGGGGGCACCTGAGTGGCTCAGTCGTTAAGCGTCTGCCTTCGGGTCAGGTCATGATCCCAGGGTCCTGGGATCGAGCCCCGCATCGGGCTCCCTGCTCCATGGGAAGCCTGCTTCTCCCTCTCCCACTCCCTCTGCTTGTGTTCCCTCTTTCGCTGTGTCTCTCTCTGTCAAATAAATAAAATCTTTAAAAAAAAAAAAAAAGCATACACATTTTTTTTACTTGATCAAATATGATAAATTCTATCAGTCCTTAGGAAGAACACCTGTTTGCTTTGGCACATGACTTCTGATTACATATGAGGGAATGATGCTGTGAGCTAAGGTCAGGTATAAAAAAATTCCTGTGTGTATATCACTTTGCAAAGTGTGATCACATAATTTGTGATCATGCTATTTTATCAAATCTATAAGGAATGCAGGGCATTACAATTATGCATTTTATATGAAAACACTAAGGCTCAGGGAGAGGAATGATTTGTCAGATGTCACACTGCTCATAGATGGAAGATCATGGAAGAAGTGTGGGTCCTCTGATTCAATGTCCAGGGCTCTTCTTCACATACCATGATACCATTGTCATATAGAGATTGAATAATGATGACGTTCGTGTCTCTGAACACCAAAGAGGAATGGAAGTACTTAAGTCTAGCTAGTTTCCATGTCTAACTAACTCACAAGATGGTTTTAGAAGTCAAAAGGACACCCCCAGGAAAAACTCATCTTGGGAAAAAAAAAGGCAGGCATGATGAATGTTATCCAGAAAGAAAGTTTGGTTGTTGGGAAGAAGTAATAGTTCTGAATGTGGTGGTAATCACTTAAATTCATCTTGTAGATTAATGGGTTCATGCCTGGGTTCTAGGGAGAAAACAATAGAGCTGTGATTAAGAAAATTTAAAGGAATAGTTTCAATACATTCTATAAACTTTGTGCATGAACACTCTTGCTATAAGACACTTTCATCCAAATGTAACCTTAAAGAAAGATAGGTATTCCCTCCTCCCCACAGTGCCAAAGAGCCCCCCAACAGCATTATGCTAGGACTGAATCTCACTTAGTGAGTGACTGTGTTGGTTGGTTCCACACTGGTGACTGGAGGGAGACTGATTTTTACCTGGGCAATGGTGATGTCCAATAGGAGACCATTGTGTTAGCAAAGCAATAAGATAAGAAGGTGAGTTCATGAGTACAGTATAACAAAATTTTACATACTCTGTTTCAGAATTTTTTAAATATAACTATCTCTACTTCCTGAAAAGAATACAACTTCTTAGCTTTGGGCTTCCTTCAGCCAACCATTTACCCTGTCCTATTCCAAGATACTGATTATGGTCAAGTGATCTGTCAGAAATATTCAAGTCACTGTCTGCCTCACAGTTCAGGAACTAGGAGGAAAACATTCAGTCCATTTTGAAACTTTTTCACCCTTAATTTCATCCCTTGCTATTATCCTTCTCTTCAGGATTTTGTGCATTCTAAAATCATGGAAGGGACATGGATTCAGTTGAGATACTTCATTCCACTTGGCCCACAAACTCCAGTGTCTCTGTCTGTGCTCCATTTTCTGGTATATAGCTTGGCTCACCTAATATTCCATGCTTATGCTTATTTTCATAACCATGGACCTTGTCATTTTCTCCAGTTATAGTGCCCTCACTTGATGTCCTCTTGACCCAAAACCCAAATTTCTTATTGACCAGCTTTCTTCACACTTCCAAAACACCAAAAAAGTGCAGGAACTCTGGACTGTCTTCACTGCACCATTCTGAGGAGTTCAGGACTCTGAGTTTTCCCAGAGGCACCACCTATACTCAACCATTAGAAGTTGGTTCTCTACTCTTTTCATGCCATATGGGCCATGAAGCCATGATGAACACAGATTTCCATAGAAAGTTTATAGTGTCCCAAGGATACAACCATGGAAATGGGACACTGGACCTAATCTGAATGTTTCTACACCTACATCTTTAAGATTGTTGTCTGTCTTCTCTCTTCCTGATCTTTTCTACCAGGAATTTCCTCTAGATTAAAGCCTTGTTCTTCCTACTCATTGATCATTATAATTCTATGATACATGTGTTTAGAATTGGCTATTAATACCAAAACTTAACTTCGAGGTTTCTAAGAAAAATCTTTTCTCTCTCAACAAAGTCTAACTTCCCCTCCATGGGACTTAAAAACATGGATTTTACCAAAGCAATGGTACCTTGGTTCTAGGCATTATCTTCACCTCCCCACCAAAAGCTATAAAATCCCTCTTCTTAAACAGATGCAGATTGGTCTAAAATAGCTAGGAAATTTTAAGGTGTTATTTGGAATGAAAATGTATTGATTTCTTATTTTATTATTTTTCCAGTCTTATTGAGATATAATTGACATATATCATTGTATAAGTTTAAGGTGTACAACATTATGATTTGATACATGTATATATTGCAAAATTATTACCACAATGAGTTTACCATTACCTCACATAGTTACAGTTTTTTTCTCATGATAAGAACTTTAGAGATCTACTCTTTAACAAACTTCAAATATATAATGCAGTATTGTTAACTATATATATAGTAATGTGATTTATTACTTAAAAATAGAATACCCATGTAGTTATCAAATGTGATTTATTCCTGGATGTCCACAAAAGTTCATTTGGAGAGAGTATCAAGATCCTTCATTAAAATGTTGGGTGACTAGGCCAATAAAATTTGAGCCACTGTTGATAATGTGGAGTCAGTTGTGTCTACAAGCAGAAGTCTGAAAAACTAAAATTGCAAAGTTTTGCTCTTTTGCAATGGATGCAGGACCTATAAAGCTTATTTAGCTCAGCAATTTTCAAACTGTCCCACAGTGCCATACAGTTCTGTGGAGTAGTTTCTGGGGAAACCAGTTGTCAATTAGAGTATTTACACTGTTTTTACATACTAGCATTTTAATTAAAATTTCATTTGAAAGAAGTTTCCATTATTATAGGAAGTTATATAGATAGATGATAAACACAGTAACAGAGATGTAGAACAATAGATGACAGATAAATAGACAGATGAAAACCTCTGTTTTAACTTTTAAATTCAATGCTTTCCTGACCAGCAAGCCCATCTTAATTTATGGTGATACATTGCAGTTAGTGGGCAAGGAGAGCTGACTTGGTTTTCTTTGATAGAACACTTACTATTCCAAGCACAGTACATGCCACTTTCATTATTTAATTCATTCTCACAGAAATCATTTGAAATGGTATTATGATCTCCATTTTAAGAATGGAAACAGGCTCAGTGAAGTTAAAGAACTGGTTCACAATCAGTGAACTTGAAAGACAGAAGTGGTTTTCAAATGAACTCAGGTTTGCCTGAATTAAAAGTCTATATTTTACTCCTACACCTACTCCTAATGATGCCTATAACATGGAATTAAGTGGTGGATAGTATAGACACCATCACCTTGGGGATAAGATGCAGAAAGATATGCAGATTCCATTTGCTGTTGCCATCACTATGGTTCAAGCAAAGAGGGTCTTTCATTTAAACTGGGAACTGAAAATCAGCGAATCTTTGTATCATAAAATTTTAATATCTATGGCTCCACTTTTAAAGTCTTTGTCTAATTCCTTAGCTTTGAATAGAATTCTGTTAATCACAGTTTTTGTATCAAAAGATATAATCTTATACCTGCTTTTCAAAGTGTTCTGCTTTCAGTATTTCATTTTTTGTGTCCCAAATATGCATTTTTTGAGAAAATTTATTGCCAAGCAATCGACTACATTATGTTATCTTTCTATTTTGTTTTTTTAAAGATTTCATTTATTTATTTGACAGAGAGAGACACAGCGAGAGAGAGAACACAAGCAGGGGGAGTGGGAGAAGGAGAAGCAGGCTTCCCGCCGAGCAGGGAGCCCGATGCGGGGCTTGATCCCAGGACCCTAGTATCATGACCTGAGCCCGAGGCCCATGCTTAACAACTGAGCCACCCAGGTGCCCCTCATGTTATCTTTTTAAACAAAGATTCAATTTTTACTTTTTTATAGCCCCATATTATGCCTCAGTACATTATTCAAGAAATGGATTGCTCCACCAAATTTACTATCTAAAATGATGCTTTAATAATGTAAGTTAATATGTTTATTCCATTATAGGATCAATTTCATTTAACAAGATTTTGTGACCAAAAAGTTAGCCAAAATTCATTTAGAAACAGAAGCAAAATTAATGAAATAGAAAAACAAATTAAAAGCTGACTACATGCTTTCACTAATGATATTATGAAGAGATATCCTAGGTGAAAACAATAAAGAAGAAATTATTCATGAGAGGAGCAGCACTATTACAATTAAAAAGAAAAAATACAGGACTTGACAACAGATGATCTAAGTTCAAGTCCCAGATATGCCACATACCAACAAGTTTAGCAGATGATTTAATTTGTATAAGTCTCCATTTCATATCTGTAAAGGGAGGATAATAAAGTCTATCTCCAATAGTTATTATGAGGAGTAAATAAAACTGCAAATGCAATATATGTTTAGAAAAAAAAAAGAAGAAGAAGATAGCAGGAGGGGAAGAATGAAGGGGGGGGAATCGGAGGAGGAGACAAACCATGAGAGACGATGGACTCTGAAAAACAAACAGGGTTCTAGAGGGGAGGGGGTGGGAGGATGGGTTAGCCTGGTGGTGGGTATTGGGGAGGGCACGTTCTGCATGGAGCACTGGGTGTTGTGCACAAACAATGAATCATGGAACACCACATCAAAAACTGATGATGTAACGTATGGTGATTAACATAACAATAAAAAATTTTAAAAAACTGCATGTAAAAAAACATGTTAAGATATAGAATGCTATACAAGGAAAAGGTGTTATTATTAGAAGTCATTTTTCTATTTCAGATGAAACTGACTTAACGCAATTGCCAGCCCAAATGCTCAAAGGCGCTACAGTGGGAGACAGATGCTAGCCTATGCTTGTGGCAAAAATGGAGCTGAGAAGTAATGTGGAGCCAGTCTAGCTATACATTCTGATTATATTTCTTTTTTTTTTTTTTAACAAAAAGCACAGAGGTTCTCCCAGATTCCTGTCCTTGTCATCCAAACAGCATACCTGAAACTTTCAAACTTGATAGCTGTTACCTTCTTTACATTTTGAATTGGGGTTTCTTCCTGTCAGTGGATTCTCTGACCCATTCATCAGTCACCTTCTTAATAATTTCCAGGAATATTTGAGGTTGTAGGGTAGGGTATTGAAAAAGATGGAAAATTTGTCATGGAGATTATTTAATAAATAATAAGCAGTGAACAATAAATAAGCAAACAAGACATCAGATTTTTCAGATTTTTCAGATTTCAGAATGCTACAATGAACACAGAACAGGGGATGCTAGCAGTTATGAGCAACTGTTTAACAATGGTTAGGAGTTAGGACTGAGGAATCTGTCTCATAGAGAATCCCAGTTCAGTTGCTGGTTAGTTTTACCACTTTGCAAAACTGCTTTACCTGCCTTAATGTTAGTTTCCCTACCTGTAAAATGGGGACAAGAATGTTATTAACATTCTTGTTAAAATAGTTATTAACTATTTTGAAGGGCAGTTGGGAGGATTGAATGAAGTGTTACATATAAAGTATTGAAGACAGGGCCTGGAACATACTTTAGATTAAGTAGTCAGCACAGGTCTTTCTGACAAAATAATAGTTAAAGTAGACTTGGATTATAAGAAGGAGATGGCTTTGAGAAGCTCTGAGCAGAACACTTGATGCAGAGAAGTAGATTGTATGAAGGCTCTGATTTAGCACAGGTTTGAATTGTTAGGGGAGAAAAAGGCCACTGGTGTTGTAAGCATAGCTTGATGGTTAATTTTATATGTCAGCTTGACTGGGCTAAGGGATACCCACATAACTGATAGAACATTATCTCCAGGTGTGTCTATGAGGGTGTTTCTGGAAGGGATTAACATTTGGTTCAGTAGGTAGTAAAGATGGCCTTCATGAATATGAGCAAGCTTTATCTAATCTATTGAGCACCCCCCCCTTAAAACAAAAAGGGTGATTCATATTTTTATTTTCTTGAGCTGGAATGTCAGTCCTTTCTTACCCTCAGATATCAGAGCTCCTGCTTCTCAGCCCTTCAGATTACTGGACTCACACCATCAGCTCCCTTGGTTCTCAGGCCTTTGGCCTTGGACTTAATAATACCACAAGCCTTCCTGGTTCTTCAGCTTGCAGATGGTAGATTGTGAGACTTCTCAGCCTCTGTAACCACATAGCTAATTCCTATAATAAATCTTCTATCTATCTATCTATCTATCTATCTATCTATCATCTATCATCTCCTCTTTGTTCTGTTTCTCTGGAGAACCCTGACTAATATACATGGTAATATGGTGGTATAGTGGAAGGATGCTAGATCTGGTAAACTCTTGATGGAGGTTGGATTTATTTTACATTTTATGAATTGCCTTCTGAGGGATTTAATTAGGGGAGTGAAAGGATATGTTTGGCACAAGAGGCCATGATAGCATCCAAGGCTGAGATGATGGTGGTTTGGAATAGAATAATAGCTGTAGTGGTGGAGGGAAGTAGCAGATTCCAAAGCAGAAAAAAAGTTACAAAAATGGAGTAGGAAAAAGTTGTGAATGAAGAAAGAGGAAAACCATAAAACATTGTGTCACAACAGTCAAGAGAACAATGCATTTCAAGTAGGAAGGAATATTCAACTATCAAAGCTGCTGAAAAGTTGAGTAAAATGAAGACAGAGGAATGACCATTGGTCATTTGATGATGGTCACTGAATAGTTTTAGAGAAATGCTATAAAGAACTGGGTAGAGCGAGAAGAGAATTCAAGGCAATGAAATGAAGACAGCAGTTACAGACGACTGTTCTGAGAAGTTGTACTGTGAAATGTATCAGGACTAGGTCGAGAAGTTGTAAGTTCAAAGAGGTTTGGCTTTGATTTTTGGTTATATTGATATTATTGTTGCTTTTAATCTGGGCAACACTAGAGCACTGGATTTCATTTTCTCAAATTATTTGTAATTTCTGGTCAGCAAATATACAAAACAATTCCCACCCGCCCACCCTCTAGCTTTTTCTTTTCCAGTTTTGTTCTGAGTTTGAACCATTCTATCTAAAAATTAGCTACAATTTCCAGAAGTTGGGGGCAGGTAGGAAAAGAAAATATTTGTGTTCAATGTCTTGACTCACTCTTGTATCTGTAATTATCAAAATACCACAATTAGGATGTCAATGATGATGAGAGCCCAGCCTGTCTCAATGGGTTTAGTTAGAAAAACTAACATCCAGCTCAGAAGATGATAAAGTTTACAACACTCCTTTCACTTTAGCTTGTGTGGATTTCAGCCATTTAGCTATTTCAGTGTTGGTTTAAATGTTATTCTACCATGAGTATATCCTTTACATCCAAGTACTCATAGGTCCATATAACTCAGTAATGTGCATCCTTCTGTCTCTTGAATCAAACATCACCCCTCAATCTACTTACTCTCTGGCCTTCCGATGCGCATGCATACACTTCCACTAAGCACTTCACACCCAGCACGGCATTTCAGTCGTGCATCGTACCCCTGAATGCGACACACTGAGAGCACAACAATATCATCTAAGAAACATTTTCTTTCAAAATGTTGAACCCGAATCTAAATCAGACAAATCCAAAGTGAGAGTAGGTCAGCAAAACAACCAGCCCAAACTCTACAAAAATGCCAGTGACATACAGACAAATAAAAGACTGATGTACTATTCCGGACTGGAGGGGATTAAAGGGAGGTGACAAGGAAATGCAATGTGTGATTGCTAATTAGATCTTGAATTAAAAAATAGCTAAAAAAGAGAGCATTCAGATAATAGGGCATATTTGAATATGACTGTATATTAGATAACAATTTTATATCAATGTTAAATTCCCTGAGCATGATAATTGTGCTGTGGTTATGAGGAGAATGATCATGTTTTTAGGAGATAAATGCTGAATTATTTATGTGAATTATTTTGTCTTTCTCCAATTTATTCTTAAATGCTTCAGGAGAGGCAGATGGGTGGAGAGAGAGAAGAAATAAAGCAAACAAAATGGGTAAAATGTTACATTTGGTGCACTGATGTAAGATATACAGATGTTCAAACTACAATTTTTGCAACTTCCATAAGGATTAGAAAATTTCTAAACAATGGCTCAAAATAAAATATGAATAATAAACACATAAATAAACCACTCTCATGCTACTGTCCATATTTAGAAAACTGATATGCACACAAATACTGATAATATTCACAGCCTAGTAATACTATAGTTCAGTTTTGCCCACAGAATTCCAAAATCCTTCTAGGCAGGAAACAAGTTATATTCATCTTTATCAAAACACGAAGTTCTAGAAAAAGAATGATTGCACAAAGCTGAGACTCTATAAATGTTTGTTAATGCAAAAACTATAAAAAGCTAAAAGTATTAAAGCTACTAAAGAAAAACATTTAGACACTACAGTGAAAAAAGCATACCCTTTGATACTTTTTTTTTTTAAATGTTCTAGTAATTATACTTTAAGTCAGATGATCAGTAAAGAACCCAGCTCAGAGAGAAAACCATCATCACAGCTTAGAAATAAAACTGTTGATGAATGATTATATAAATCATTAAAGGCTGCTGCTGAAATCATTGTTCAAAAAACAAGTATGGATAAAGCCTAGACTTAGAAATTAGTGTCATAGGAAATATATCAATATAAATCATCAAAATTTAAATAAAATGTTCTTAAATCAAATTAATCATTTTAGCCCCAGAAAATGAACTATTTCATTTTAGAGAGGAAATAAGAATCTACAAAAACATGTAACGCCAAGCCTTTTTGTTGTCAGTAAACCAGCTCCAGGGGTTTTAAAGAATTAAAAAGACTAAGTATCATCAATCTGTAATTTTTCCCTTTTGTCACTTTGAAAGGACTGTTTATGTGAGTCCATTTTGGAGACTTTATAAAGAATCCTCTCCAGTTTCTCTCTCAAAGAATCTTGGATTGCGTAGCAAGGTTGGAGAAAGTTGAAATCAATCAGTAATATTGTTTTCAGTATCTACCATCCCAATCTTCATCTACTTTTAAGGTTCAAAAAATAATCAAGCTAAAAAATTTATTCTTGTGCTTTCAATAGGCATTTTTTCAATAGGCATCAACACCTTTGATGTTATAAGATGTAAAGTAATGTGGAATTGATCAGAGTGGTCCATTTGTGCATGGTAGAAAAATGAAGGTATAAGACATATAGTGACCATCTGTGTGGAATCACAGATTTTTATTTGGTCAAATTTCATAGAATTCCTCATTATTTTATTTGGAGTACCTCATTTGCCCTCAATATCACCCCTCCCAATGCCATCCCCATTTATCCTTTCAACCAGTAAAAATTATTGGATGAAAAATGAAGTCATGATCTCCCATAACCAAAAGAAAATTAGAAAATACACTCTTGTCTGAAATGGAGAAATAGCTTTGAATCTTATAAAATAAATTCCTTTGACTTTTTTTTTTATTTGAGCAAGCTACTCTTAGTTTTTTTGAGCAACTCTATATTTCAGAAGCTCTGTATTAATATACTGCATTAAAGCACACTGTATTTTACTGCTAAGATCAGGCTCAAAGAGACAAAAATGGAGGTGGGAAGACTTAACAATTGAGGCCATGCTTAATAAGCTATAAAACAAAACAAAACAAGGGCGCCTGGGTGGCTCAGTTGGTTAAGCGACTGCCTTCGGCTCAGGTCATGATCCTGGCGTCCCGGGATCGAGTCCCGCATCGGGCTCCCTGCTGGGCAGGGAGTCTGCTTCTCCCTCTGACCCTCCCCCCTCTCATGTGCTCTCTGTCTCTGTCATTCTCTCTGTCTCAAATAAATAAATAAAATCTTTAAAAAAAACAAAACAAAACCCAAAAAACAAAACAAACTAAAACATATGGCATGTAGACGAAACTTTAAATATGTTTCTCCAACAAAAATATGTTAAGGTGATCCAGGGTTAATAACCCAAGACAGGAAAGAAAAACTTCTGCAACTTATGTCATATTTAAAATTCTCAAGAACGTATAATGAATTATCAAAATTCCCTCCTACATTCTAGAATCCTTTAACATACTTAGGATATTAAAAATATTTTTGAAGTTATCTTTGCTTCATATTTTTATTTTATGTACTCCTTAGCTATCAGTACTTTAAAAAAAACTGCCACCTCCACCTTCATGTTGAAATTAATTTGTCTTTTTATTTTTATTTATTTATGTATTTTTATTATTGAAGTATAATTGACATACAATGTTATAGTAGCTTCAGGTGCATATCATAGTGATTCAACAATTCTATACATTTCTCAACAATCACTGCCATTACTGTAATCACCATTTGTCACCACACAGCATTATTACAATATTATTCACTATATTTCCTATGCTGTATTTCTCATCTCCATGACTTATTTATTCTATTACTGGAAGTTTGTACCTCTTGATCCCCTTTATCTATTTTACCACATATGCCACTCAGCTCTCCTCTGGTAACTGACAGTTTGTTCTCTATATTTAAGAGACTGTTCATATGTTTTGTGTTTTAGATTCTACATATGAGTGAAATCGTATGGTATTTGTCTGTGACTGACTTATTTCACTTAGCATAATACCCCTAGGTCCATCCACGTTGTTGCAAACGGCAAGATTTCATCATTTTTTATGGCTGAGTAATATCCCATTGTGTGTATATATATATATCTTCTTTATTCATTCATCTCTCAATGGACCCTTAAGTTGCTTCTGTATCTTGGCTACTGTAAATAATGATGCAATAAACGTACAGGTGCATATGTCTTTTTAAATTAGTGTTTTCATTTGGGGGGGGGTAGATACCCAGGAATGGAATTACTGGATCTTATGATAGTTCTATTTTTAATTTTTTGAGGAACCTCCATACTGATTTCCATAGTGGTAGCACCAATTTACATTCCCACCAACAGTGCAAAAGTGTTCCCTTTTTTTCCACATCCTTGCAAACACTTGCTTTTTCTTATCTTCTTGATACTAGCTATTCTGACTGGTATGAGGTGATATCTCATTGTGGTTTTGATTTGTTTTTCCCTGATGATAAGTGATATTGAGCATCCTTTCATGTGTCTATTGGTCATCTGTATGTCTTCCTTGGGAAAATATCTGTTCAGGTCCTCTGCCCATTTTTAATTGGATTATTGGGGGTTTTTCTGGTGTTGAGTTTATAAGTTTTTTTATATATATTGGATATATATAGCCCCTTATCAGATTATATCATTTGCATAATTTGACTCTTTTTAGAAGCCTCTAGCCTTTTAATTATGTATTCTATAATATCTTTATCCATTTATTATCATTTTATATTTAAAATATTTTTTCTATTGGTTTCAACTGATACTCCTAGATCAAATGAATATCAAGAGATAATTTGATAAGTCTCTCCTATGACACAGGCTTTTTCACCGTTCAAAAAGTTGCCCATCTAAGCTAGTAAAACTCACCTACTAATGCTTGATATTCCCTCCCACTCTTTGAAAATCAGAAACGCTTTACCTTGGGTATATTTAGGCTCACCTGTGTACTAACAGCCAGCAAGATGAGAATGGAAATTTCAGTTATCCAACCGTTAAATTCATATGCACAGAAGTATGTATATAATCAATTTGTGCATGCACTATATAAATGTTTCCTATATTTTAATTTCTCTTTAGGATATGCCTTTAAAGAGGATTAAACTTTAAAAAAAAGTTTTATTTCCTAAAAACTAAACTGAAAAATTATGTGAACACATTTTTCAAATTTGATCCACACCAGTCTTCAGGTTCCACAAATAAATTTGTATTTTCACTATAAATCCTTAAATTAAGTATAAATTTGTTAAGTATAACTCCTTGTTTACCTATCTGTTTATATGTTGTTTTACTCAGTTACTAACATATAAGCTTCTTTCTTTAGGAACTTGACCCCACATGCACACACACACACACACACACCACACCCTTCCCCACTCCACACGTTACCATTGCTAGAGAAGATTTGAATTAAGGCACAGCATTACTCTACTGCTATCCTGGAGAACACCCACATAGCATTTAATTGCATATTCAGATTTTGAATATCTTTATAACATTGCCATGGAAATCCCCAAACAGCTTTTGCATCTGTGAAAATGAAGGGTCCCAACATGACATGATGGGCTATGAAGAAAGTGCAAGCCTTCTATTCTTATGGGTCCCTTTATAGTATGTGATGTTATTGGAGCAGGGACTGCTTAGGGCAAGGAGAACAAGGCCAAATTTAGAATGAGCCCATTTACTCATTTCCCTTTATGTTCATTGATATACCATTTTCAGTAATAAAATCTTTATTCTATATTTTGGCACTCATAGTCATGAAATTAAAATGACTATAAGGAAAACATATTGTAGGAGGTTTAGCTTTAAGAGCTAGATGATTTGAAAATGTAAGTTTTGTGTTTAAACCAAGAAAATTAACAAAACCTGTATACTTCCTGATTATTGTTGATTTAACTCTGGGTTTATGATATTTACAGAGAAATTTTTTCAGTAATGCAGTTAGAAGATGTATAAATTCAATGTAGATTGCTGAACGATTGAAAGAAAGTTAGTAACTATGAATCTCTGTTGAAATAATACAAAGAGTCTTGCTCCAGAACCCATAAATTCCTTGCCATGTAGACCACTATTTCTAATCCTTTTACCCTTTCCCTAATGTAGACTGTTTAAAACCTCACTGCACAGCAGAAAGAAACTACAAAAAGCATGCCCTATTCCTATCCCTCAAAAACACTTATACTAACTTCCAATTTTAGCTCAAGCATTTGAAGAGCTTGGAAGTAATCACTCCCATCCTTACAATGAGAAAAAAGCTGAACTAAAAATCAAGTGCTTTTCTTGAACTGAGGAGAAAACTGAGGTCACAGGGCAAACAGTCTCTCCAAAATCTGAAGCAATAGGCAAATACAGAGTTACAGCTAGATCGGCTTACCTAAATCAGAAGCAACTGAAAATATATACTTCTAGGAATACATACAAGGTAATTTTGATGAATTTCTGCTGTCTGATTATGAATTAGCATAAAAATGAGAACTCCTGAAGGACAGTTTGGGGAGGACGCACACACTTTCATGGGTTTTACCTGAAGAAACATTGTTTCCTCAAGGGGAAGAGCCAAGAGAGATCCCTCATAGCTTTAGGGAAGGGGGGGGAAGAATAATCATTGTGAAATATGGCCAGAGTACTCTCCATACAAAAGTCTACTCTCCATACAAAAGTCTACTTTCCAAGGAAAAGACTTTACCAGAGCCTTTTTCACCTGGAGAAAAGTCATTTTCTAGAATCTATTTCTCTCTAGCCTTCTGGTCTCACCTAAAAAGAGAAGAAAATAAAAGCTAAGAAACACTTGTGAAGGTCACAGCCCAGGAGCACAGGCCCACTAAAAAAAAAAAAAAAAAGATATTTAAACAGAAAAGTATATAACACTCACCCCTCCCTCACACCTTACCATCATACCAACAGGACTCTAGTATATTAACATTGAATAATAGCTGAATGAACTAGAAGATAGAAAGTTTATGTAAGGAGCAATTCTTAAGTCAAAAGACAACAGGAGAAAAAGAAAAGAGAAAGAGGAAGAAAGAAAGGAAGTAAAAGAAAGAAAGAAAAGAGGAAGGAAGGAAAGAAGAAGGAAGGAGGGAAGGAAGGGAGGGAGGGAGGGAGGAGAGAGGGGAGAGGGAAAGAAAGAAGGAAAGAAAGAAGTGAAAAAAAGGAAGGAAGAAAAAGAAAAAAAAAGAGGATTTGAAGTCTTTGGCACCCAGAGAAAAATAGAAATACAGAAATATTAAACACAGTCCCAATTCTAGCCAGATTAGCATATAAATTCACACTAAAGATCTATTTATCTAGGTTCATATTATGCAATAAATTTTGTCCAGTTTTCAATATAAAAATTCCAAGGCATGCTAAAAGTCAAGACAAAACACACTTTGAAAAGCTAAAGCAACATATGAACCAGACTCAGATATAACATAGATTTTGGGATTATCAGAGTATGTAAATAATTTTGATGAATAGGTAAAAGTCTCTACTGAAAAAAGTAGACAGTATGCAAGAATGAATTGGTAATGAAAAGAGATAATTGGAAATTCTATAGAAAATCAAAAAGAAATTCTATAAATCTAAAAACCCAGTAACAAAAATGAAGAATTCCTTTGATAGGCTTGTCTGAAGAATGGACATGACCAAGTAAAAGATCAGTGAGCATTAAGATACGTCACCAGAAATATTTCAAATTGAAATACAAATAGAAAAAAAACAATGAAATATAAAATTAATAAGCCTTGGGGCGCCTGGGTGGCTCAGTCGTTAAGCACCTGCCTTAGGCTCAGGTCATGATTCCAGGGTCCTGGGATCGAGCCCCGCATCGGGCTCCCTGCTCGGCGGGAAGCCTGCTTCTCCCTCTCCCACTCTCCCTGCTTGTGTTCCTCTCTAGCTGTCTCTCTCTCTGTCAAATAAATAAATAAATAAAATCTTTAAAAAATAAATAAATAAATAAAAAATAAAATTAATAAGCCTTTAGCTACACTGACTATAAAAAAGAGAGAGGATACAAATTACCAATATCAGAAATGAAAAAGGATACATCACTACAGATCCCACAGAAATTAAAAGGAAAAAAAAAAATCTACCAGTGAATAATTCTTTAGGAAATAAATGGTGCCATTTCATCACAATCTTCCAGAAAATTGGAGGGAACAATTCCTAACTCATTATAATCATATAATACCAGAACCAGATAAAAGTTTACCATGAAATGAAACTTATAAACCAATATCTCTTATGAATATAAATGCAAAAATCCTCAATAAAATATTATCAAATCTTATCCAGCAATCTATAAAGAGAATTATACATCATAATCAAGTTGAGTTTATTCTCAGTATATATGGCTGGTTCAAATTAAAAAATCATTGCAATTTACCACATGAACAGACTAAAGGAGAAAAATCATATGATCATATCAATTGATGTAGAATGCCATTCATCATAAAAGTCTGCAGCTAAATAAGAATAAATGAGAACTTTCTGAACTTTATAAAGAACATCTATAAAAACCTCACAACTAATGTCACAGTTGTCATGAATGTGAGAATCTGACACCCTAAGAACATGAAAAATGTAAATATATAATTATAAATTATATTATATATATTTATATCATACAAATTATAAATATATAAATATATAATTTCTCACCACTCCTATTCAATTTCATACTGGGAACTAGTGCAAAAAGAAAACAGAAAGAGGGCGCCTGGGTGGCTCAGTTGGTTAAGCGACTGCCTTCGGCTCAGGTCATGATCCTGGAGTCCCTGGATTGAGTCCCGCATCGGGCTCCCTGCTCGGCAGGGAGTCTGCTTCTCCCTCTGACCCTCCCCCCTCTCATGTGCTTGCTCTCTCTCATTCTCTCTCTCTCAAATAAATAAATAAAATCTTTAAAAAAAAAAAGAAAACAGAAAGAAATAACAGCTATAGAGAGGAAGGAAAAAAACTGTTCTTCTTAGCAGAAGTGTTGATTGTCTATAAAAAAAATTTTAAAAATCAACAAAAGACTCCCAGAAATAATAAGTGATTATACCATGGTCACAGGATACAAGGTTAATATACAGATTCAATTGTTTTCCTATATACCAGCAATGAACATTTGGAATTTGAGATTTAAATAATACATTACTTAACAGTATCACAACCAAAATGAAATATAATAAAATATGTATAGAATTTATATATGGAAAACTATAAAACCCTGATGAAAGAAATAAAAATTTTGAATAAATACAGAGATGTTTCATATTTATAGATTAGAAGACTCAATATTGTTAAGATATCAAGTCTTTGTATCTTGGATTATAGATTAACCACAATCCCAATAAGACTCCAGGAAAGTTATTTATAGATTAAAAAAAAAAAACTAGTTGTAAAATTGATATGGAGAGGCAAAAGATCTAGAAGATCCAACACAATAATAAGATCAAAGTTGGAGAACTCACATTACCTGATTTTGTGACTTGCTATAAAGTTACAATAATCAAGAGAGTGTGTTATTGATGAAAGAATAGATACACAGATCAATGGAACAAAATAGAGACCCCCAGAAGTAGACCCATGAAAATAGTCAATTGACCTTAAACAAAAAGGCAATTCAATGAGAAAGAATATTCTTTTCAACAAATCATACTGGAACAACTGGACATCAACATGCAAAAAAGTAGACCTGAACAAAGACCTCACACTTTTCAAAAAATTAGCTCTAAATGTACCATGGTCCTAAATGTAAAATTAAAAGCTATACAACTCCTAGAAGATAACATAAGAAAAAAAAAATTGGTTTGGTGATGAATGTTTAAATACAAGGCCAAAGCATGGTCCATTAAAGAAAAATTAATAAGCTCAACTTCACTGAAATTATAATTTCTTTTCTGTGAAAGACACCTTTAAGGGAATCAAGGGATAAGCCAAATACCAGAAGAAAATAGTTGCAAAATATATATCTGATAAAGGACTGGTGTCCAAAATAAACAAAGAGCTCTTAAAACCCAACAGTAAGAAAATAAACAACCCAATTTTAAAAATGGGCAAAAGGTTTGAATAGCCATCTTATTAAAAAAAAGATATACGAGAGTGGTGTCAGCAAAAATGGTGGAATAGGTAACTTCATAGTCCCATCCCTCCTAAGAAACATGGAAAAATCAAGCAAAAACTGTCAGAATCAACACTGTCAGACCAATAGAAAATTGTCAAACATTTATAGCAACCAAGCAAATGCTGAAACCAGAGCAAGGCAATTTTAAAATGATAAGAAAGCATTGCAACATTTTTTCTTGCCCTCGCCACACTCTCCTTTCCATTTCAGTGGCAGTCTTGGACATGGCAGCCTTCACTGATGTTGTCGGTCACTATTTCCTGGTCCTGGTGAGATAGAATAGAACCTGTTTTGAAAGAATTGCATTTCTCTGCTTTGACTTGCTTGAAAGCTGCCCAAAGGACTGACACAAAATACATGTTTTTATTACTCCTAACTCAGAATTTACTCATGGAAGACTCACTCATCATTCCTCAAAAATATTCTAAAACAAATAAACAGCTTGCTGGCACTTTGGGCAAAATATTACAATGGAGGCAAACAAAGCAATGTTGAAACCCTGGCAGGAAAAGCTGGGGAGAGAATTTCTTTGGGAAATTAGGGCATTCAAAAGGGCTGGGGTATTTGGAAAGCCATGTACATGTACATGTCCAGGGCAGGATGCATGCTCAAAAAAGACCTGGGAAGACCCTAAATTTTCACCTTGATCTGGTCTATAGTCTTGGTGCAAGAAGAAGTGAAGGCTAAGGCAGAGTAAATAGCCTTCTGGAGTTAGTGCTGAAAGAGTATCCCCAACAAAAAGCCAATATGAAAGCATGGGAGTTTTTCTTCTTTCCCTCCCTCCCTCCCTCCCACCTCTTTCTTTTTTTTAAAAGATTTTATTTATTTATTTGAGAGAAGAAAGAGAGAGCATGAGCAGGGGTGGGGGAAGGACAGAGGGAGAGAGAGAAGCAGACTCCCCTTGGGCCGGTGAGCCTGATGTGGGGCTTGAACCCAGGACCCTGAGATCATGACCTGAGCTGAAGGCAGACGCTTAACTGACTGAGCCACCCAGGCGCCCCTCTTTCTCCCTCTTTCTCTTCCTTCCTTTTCTTTCTTTCTTTCTTTCTTTCTTTCTTTCTTTCTTTCTTTCTTTCTTTCTTTCTCTCTCTCTCTCTCTTTCTTTCTTGTAATGTTGTTTTCATTATGATTCAGTTAAAAATATTTTCTAATTTCCTGTGTGATTTCTTCTTTGACCTATGAGTAATTCAGAGTTGCTTAATTTCTAAATATTTGGGGATTTTCTTGCTATTCTTATTGATTTCTATCTAATACAATTGTAGTCAGAGAACAAAACTTTGTATTTTTCAATATTTTAAAATGTATTGAGTTTTTTTATGGCACACCATATAGTATATGTGTACAGGTATGGGTTAATAATTCTAATACTGTTACACATGTGTACTGGAGTTGAGCAGTTATAGTGTGGTGGATGGTGGGACACAGTTTTCCCACTGTTGGAATAGAAGTTTATAGGTAAGAAAAAGGACAAGGCAAGAATGGTTCATGTGTTGATGGACTAGAGTTAGAGACATTAATATGAACATATGTTTAGCTTAATAAAGATATAATGTTTACATATAAAATATAAAAAATATGTCTATAGTACATATATATATTCCTTGCTCTGTCAGCTGAGAGGACCTAGTAGAAATAACACACCACTAGCAATGAACAATGTACCTAGATTTTGGTTTCTGGGTTTTTAATACCATTCTTCATTAAAAGTGACCAGGGATCCTTGGCAAAAATTGCTGACTAGGAACAGGGCAGGAAATATACAAGATGAGGGTTGAGTATCTTTCAGTGCCAGAAAGTAAGGAATAAAAAAAAATATATAAACAATATTAAAAACTATAATGATGGAGGTAAGTCAAAGGAAGAGAAACCAAGTAAAAAACTTCGAATAACAAAATCTGGAACAATTTGAGCAACAAAATATATAAAATAGTATTGGATTATAACCTAAAGTTTTAATAAATACCTCATGAGTCCATACTGATATAAATAAAGAGTACAGAATATAAAGGAGAAAAAAGGAAGAAAACTTTATAGTAGAGAAACCTGACAAACACTACCTCATTCAGGTGATGTCAACATCAGTCATGAGAAGTCAAGTTCATAATATGTGTTCTTGGTATGATGAAATAAGAAGATCACTTTCACATTGTGGTCTTCCTCCTCCAAACCTATAATCCCAGTCTAATCATGGAGAAAAATCAAACAAACTCCAATAGATATATTCTAAAATATACCTGACCAATACTCTTCAAAACTGCCAAAGTCATAAAAAACGAGGACAGTCTGAGAAATTGTCATAGCCAATAGGAGCCTTAAAGAGACAAGACAAATGAACAGAATGTGGTATCCTGGATGGAGATCCTGAAACAGGATTTTTACATTAGGTAAAAACTAAGGAAATCTGAAAAATACAGTGTGGATTTAATGATATGCTTCTCATTCTAATAAATGTCATAACTTATTTACAATTTGTATGTAACTCTAAAATTTCTAAAAATAAAGTTCATTTTAGAAAGATATAAGAAACCCCCCCTCAAAAATATATACTCTCACACATATTTTGTGTGGTTGGGGGCTGGAGAGAGTTCCTAAGCACTAGGAGAGAGAGGCACTTGAGGAGCTGGGATATGAAAGCAGCATCCATATGAAAGGTAATTATCCAATGAGTAGTTCCATGACTGGGTTGAGGGGCCATAGTCACACTTTGCATTTTTAAGACTAGAAACTGTTCATTATTAGGTACTCTCATTTTCTACACCTTTTTCTCGGTGGTGGGCACCACAGAAGGAGCTAGACAGTTAGAAATTCTAAACAGATTGCTAAACAGATATTGTTCTGACCTTTATTCCTGTTCACATCTCTGCAGAAACTCATGCCTTCACTTCTCTCTTGCTGCTCACAGTCCAGTGTTCATATAATTCTCCTTGAGGCTGATGACACCAGAAGCCTTAGGACCTATGATTGACACAGTGAAAAAAAAGTGGTATGCTTCACTAGTCAAGCTGAATAACTTGCATGACCTGTGATGAACCCTGCATAGTACCCTAGCCAGAGTTTTGAATTAGATTGGTAAGATCTTTCTATAGCACTGGTTCTTCATCCCTGCCCTCAACAGAATAATTCTGCATAAATGTGTATAAAGATAAGAGTAGATGTAGAAATGTTTTATTTGCATATTAAATAGGTTATCTACAAATTTGATGGCACTGGCCACAGAGGAGAAAGATGTTTTAAACAGTAAGAAGACTTTAACTTCCAGTTAAGGTTTAAAAAGTAATAATGTTGGTCCCACCATAAAAATGAAAATAAACTGAACAAGTTACCAAACAATATTTTAAAATAAATTCAGAGTGAAGAATGCAGAGCAACCAAAAAAGTCCTTAGTGTAAGAGACAATATCATCACTATTTTTATCCCCGGTGAAGCAGAAGGAAAAAGAAGATTCTTCCACAGACTGAAGAAAGAAGATAGCAGATAAATTCATAGAAACCTTTTAATGGCCACATGGAGGCTGACATAATAATTTAGAATCCCAAAGAGCCCCAATCACACAGAAAGTTGTATTTACCTGCCAACTCTTTTCACAGATCTGGAATAGTAGGCCAAAGACTGAGTTCAAGGTAAAATAATTGGGAGATCCTCCCAAAGGCATGTGGGGCCTTCCACTAAGACAAAGAAACATCAAGGGCACCTGGATGGCTCAGTCAGTTAAGTGTCTGTCTTTGGCTCAGGTCACAATCCCAGGGTCCGGAATCAAGCCCCACACTGGGCTCCTTGCTCAAGAGGGGAATCTGCTTCTCCCTCTCCCTCTGTCCTTTCTCCCTCCACCCATGTGCTCTCTCTCACTCTGCTCTCTCTCTCAAGTAAATAAATAAAATATATAAAAAAAAAAGACAAAGCAACATCAGACTAAATAATGGAGTCAGGACAAGAAAGCTGAAAGGAAATCCTAGAGATATTCTGTGTCTTAACCAAGTTTAAGGCAGTAGCTACAGAAGTCTGAAAGCGCATTTAGATGAGTATATACACTTTAAAAGATTATTGGCCATTAAGAATAAAATAATGACAATGCATGTAAGGTTTTTAGCATTTGAAGAAGTATAAAATATGACAGGAGCAAAAAGGAGTGAAGAGTAAATGGAATGATACCATTGTAAGGTTTATACATTTGCCATGAAGTCACATAATATTATTTATAGCTACATTGTAATGTTATAGACAAATATTGTAAGCTTTATAATAACCACTAAAATACAAAACAATAAAGTATTGCTAATAACTCCTCCAACAGAGGAGATAAAATGAAATATTTAAAAAATGTTCAGCTCACTGACAAGAAATCAAGAAAAAGGAAAAAGAGAAACAGAGGACAGATGAAACAAATATTAAGATAGTAGACTTAAATATATGCATATTAACAATGATACTAAGTATAAATGGACTAAACACTCCAACTAAAGGCAGAGATTGTCAGGCCAGTAAGAAGAAAGACAACTATATTCTGCATATAAGAAATACTATAGACTTTCTGGTTTCAGTTCTGACATGCGAAGAACTACTTCCATCCAGATAACCAGAAAAAAACCCTGAAAATCAGTGAATTTTCTTGGACCATAAGAGATCTGAGTTTGCAGAGTAAACTCCCACTCTTGAATCTGGAGACACTGGTGTATTTAAGGGAGCTAGAGCTGAAATCTACTTACCTGAGGCAGAAGCCACTAAAGCCAATAAACTGGTATGAACAGTTAATGGGAACTGTGACTAATTTCTGGAGGAAGATTAGGGATCAGCTGGAGAGTGAGAAACTCCTGGGAGCTGCAGTCCTGGGTGGGACAAGACACACTTTCTTGGACTTTCCCTCCAGAAACCCCACCAGGTTCTCACAGTGAGGATCCAAGAGATACCCCTGTTGGCTCTGACAGCAAAGGGCAAGAGTAGTCTTTGTGAAATACATTTAAGAGTCTTCTCCATGACAAATGCTTGATCTCGCCTGGGAAAAGACTTGGCCAGAGCACAAATCTGAAACTTTAAGAAGAGGATTCATTTTTATACAGGGCTTTTAGGAAATAGACTAGAAACCCTGCGGCCAAGGGAGTAGGGGAAAAAAGCACAAAGCTATGCCACTTGAGGAATGCTTATGAAGGTCTTGCCCCTAAGAAACAGGCCCATTGAAAGAGTAGATTATTCAGATTATCCCCCACTTCCAACCACACCAGCCAGCACCAGTATAATGATAGTGCATCACTGCTGAAGAGCTACAAGACAGACTTTCTCTGAGCAGGAATAGAGAGGGAATACCAGAGATAACAGTTACAACAGAATATAGTAATTAGAAGTCCTTGGTATCTAGAGCTATACCAATCGTTAAACATAGCTTAACTCCTAGCAGGTAAACAGAAATCCTCACACTAAGGGCCTATTCAGCTCAGTTCCTATTACCAAATGCAACATACCTGGCTTTCAATGAAAACTTAAAATTATGTCAAAAGGCAAGTAAAAATACACTCTGAAAAAGGAAACATCATCAGAACCACACTCATATAAGAAACAGATGTTGAAACTATCAGACAGGGAATTAAAAATAACTATGATTAATATGAGCCTCTAATGGCTCAAGTATATAATAGCCAAGATCAGATGAGCAATGTAAGCAGAAGGATGGAAACTCTCAGAAAGAATCAAGAGGAAATGTTTAGAAATAAAAAACACAGTAACAGAAATAAAGTCCATGTTGGTGGACTCATTAGAAAACAGGACATGGCCAAGTTAAAAATCAGTACATTTGAAGATAGGATAAGAGAAACATGCCGGGGTGCCTGGGTGGCTCAGTCATTAAGTCTCTGCCTTTGGCTCATGTCAAGATCCCAGGGTCCTGGGATTGAGCCCCTTGTTGGGCTCCCTGCTCAGCGGGGAGCCTGCCTCTCCCTCTCCCTCTGCCTGCTGCTCCCCCTGCTTGTGCTCTCTCTCTCTGTTGAATAAATAAATAAAATCTTTTATTTTCAACTTTTTGAAGAACCTCCATACTGTTTTTCAGAGTGGCTGCACCAGCTTGCATTCCCACCAACAGTGTAGGAGGGTTCCCCTTTCTCCGCATCCTCTCCAGGAAACAAACTGAGGGTTGCTGGAGTGGAGGGGGGTGGGAGGAATGGGGTGGCTGGGTAATAGACATTGGGGAGGGTATGTGCTATGGTGAGCGCTGTGAATTGTGTAAGACTGTTGAATCACAGACCTGTACCCCTGAAACAAATAATACCTTATATGTTAAAAAAAAAAAAAAGAAGAAGAAGAAGATAGTAGGAAGGAAAAATGAAGGGGGGGAAATCAGAGGGGGAGACGAACCATGAGAGACTATGGATTCTGAGAAACAAACTGAGGGTTCTAGAGGGGAGGGGAGTGGGGGGACGGGTTAGCCTGGTGATGGGTATTAAGGAGGGCACGTATTACATGGAGCACCGGGTGTTATATGCAAACAATGAATCATGGAACACTACATCAAAAACTAACGATGTAATGTATGATGATTAACATAACATAATAAATTAAAATAAAATAAATAAAAAATAGAGAAACATGCCAAACTGAAATGCAAAGTAAATAAATAAAAATCCAAGAACTGTGAAAAATATCAAAAGGTGTAACATATATAAAATTTTAATACCAGAAAGAGAAGAAAGAAAAAACAGCAGAAAAAAAATATTTGAAGTAACAATGACAAAGAATTTTTTTCTAAAACTAGGAACAGACACCAAACCAGAGATTCAGGAAACTGAGAGCAAAATAAATATTCCCCATCCTCCGCACTCCCCCAACAAAACTTGAAAAAACAAATATGATTTGTTTAATTATATTTAACTATTTAAACTGCAGAAAACAAGACCAATTTAGATACAGAGATACAAATTCAATATAAAATACAGTATCATCAGAGGTAAACATTTCATAGTGATAAAAAGGTCAATTAATTGGAAAGGCATATTAACCCTAAAAGTACATATACCTATTGGGACTTCATCAAGATAAAAAGCTTTTGCAAAGCAAAGGAAACAGTCAACAAAACCAAAAGACAACCGACAGCATGGGAGAAGATATTTGCAAATGACATATCAGATAAAGGGCTAGTATCCAAAATCTATAAAGAACTCATCAAACTCAACACCCAAAGAACAAAGAATCCAATCAAGAAATGGGCAGAAGACATGAACAGACATTTTTCCAAAGAAGACATCCAAATGGCCAACAGACACATGAAAAAGTGCTCAATATCGCTCGGCATCAGGGAAATCCAAATGAAAACCTCAATGAGATACCACCTCACACCAGTCAGAATGGCTAAAATTAACAAGTCTGGAAATGACAGATGTTGGCGGGGATGTGGAGAAAGGGGAACCCTCCTACACTGTTGGTGGGAATGCAAGCTGGTGCAGCCACTCTGGAAAACAGTATGGAGGTTCCTCAAAAAGTTGAAAATAGAGCTACCATATGATCCAGCAATTGCACTACTGGGTATTTACCCCAAAGATACAAAAGTAGGGATCCGAAGGGGTACGTGCACCCCGATGTTTATAGCAGCAATGTCTACAATAGCCAAACTGTGGAAAGAGCCAAGATGTCCATCAACAGATGAATGGATAAAGAAGATGTGGTATATATATACAATGGAATATTATGCAGCCATCAAAAGGAATGAGATCTTGCCATTTGCAACAACGTGGATGGAACTGGAGGGTATTATGTTGAGTGATAAGTCAAAAAGAGAAAGGCATGTATCATATGACCTCACTGATATGAGGAATTCTTAATCGCAGGAAACAAACTGAGGGTTGCTGGAGTGGGTGGTGGGGTGGGAGGGATGGGGTGACTGGGTGATAGACACTGGGGAGGGTATGTGCTCTGGTAAGCGCTGTGAATTGTGCAAGACTGTTGAATCTCAGATCTGTACCTCTGAAACAAATAACGCAATAAATGTTAAGAAAAAAAAAGAAGAAGAAGAAGGTAGCGGGAGGGGAAGAATGAAGCGGGGGAAATCGGAGGGGTAGACGAACCATGAGAGACGATGGACTCTGAAAAACAAACAGGGTTCTAGAGGGGAGGGGGGTGGGAGGATGGGTTAGCCTGGTGGTGGGTATTGAGGAGGGCACATTCTGCATGGAGCACTGGGTGTTATGCACAAACAATGAATCATGGAACACTTCATCTAAAACTAATGATGTAATATATGGGGATTAACATAAGAATAAAAAAAAAGTACATATACCTAAAATAGAGATTCAAATTAATGAAGTAAAAAGAAAGAAACGGACATATTCATAATCATATTGGAAGTTTTAATATACTCTCCTCAGTAATTGATAGAATAATGAAACAAATACAGTTTAGGAAAAAGAATATTTGAGCAACAGTGTCAACATCCTGGACCTAGTTGATGTTTATAGAAGACCACATTCATCAGCATAAGGATGCATATTCTTTTCAAGTACACATATATCATACGGTGGGCCATAAAACACATCTCAATAAATTTCAAAGAATCAAAACATACAAATTTTGCTTTCTGACTACAATGGTATTAAGTTAAATTCCTAATTAAATTAGAAATCAAGAATAAGATATCAAGAAAATCTCCAAATATTGGAAATTAAGGTACTCATCTTTGACTAACTCATAGGTCAAAGAGGAAATCACATGGGAAATTAGGAAATATTTTTAAGCAGATGTTAGTGAAATACAACATAAAATTAGTGGATGGAGATAGACACTGCCATAATATAGAAAAAGACTATTTTCAGTGTTTGATTGATGACAGCTTACAAGCCTACCCTCCCCCTTTCTCTTTTGTCCCAACTCTGGGCAGGCATTCTCCCTAGGTGCTTGTCAGGATGTTCAAACCATCTGAACTCAAACCCATCTGCACATGCATGAAATTTTCCAAGGCCTACATTTTAGTCATAATAAAAACCAAACCCACTCCCTCTGCTTCACTGAAGCCACCTAAACTGACTTAAGTCTGTCATACTTTCCCCAGGAAGTCCCACTATGTGCATAATAAACCTTTTGAAAACCTGTTGGTGTTTGTGATGTCATCAGTTTCAACATCTGAACCAATTTTGGGTGGAGAATTAATCTCATTTTTGGCAGTCAACCATAATACAATTACATAGAAAAAATATATACAGCTAGAAATGCATAAGTTTATGGCTCTATTTGAAAAGAAAAAGGTCTAAATCAATGTTCAAAATTTCTATTTTGAGAAGTTAAAATAAATGGCAATCCCAAAATGATTTAAAAAAAAGAAAATTAAATAACAACAAAAACCAATAAAATAGCAGTGGAAAATAATGTCAAAAGTCAGTTTCTTGAAAAAATTAAGAAAATTGATCAACAGTGAGGAGAACTGATCAATAATTTGTACTGAAAAAAGGAGGTAAAAGAGAGAGAGAGAGAGAGCGAGAGAAACACAAATTCCCAGTAGCAGGATTTAAAGAGAATATTATCAAACATTCTACAGACATCAGAGTAGGTATTGTGGATAAATCAGTGCTGAGAAATTTGACAACTTAGATGGAATGGTCAGGCTCCTTGAAAAGTACTATTATCAGAAGTGCACAAGAAAAAATAGAAAATATAAATGGTCCTATATCTGGAATCCTTATGTTTTGCTATTTGGAATGTATAAGTTTGGAGACTGTCCATTTCATTTTCATAGTTAAATATATGATTCATAAATTTACTCTTAGGTACTCAAGAGAAATGAAAATATATGTATATAAGACTGTTCAAGGATGTTCCCAGTAGCTTAATTGTAATAGCCAAAACCTGAGGATGGAAAAATTTTCCAGCAACAAGTGAATCAAGATATATTTTATATAGTGTGATAATATCCCACCCACTGATAATGTAAGAAAATTAGTGAATCTCAAAACCTATTTTGGATAATTAGAGAAGCATGACATATATTCTGTATGATGTGTAAGACAAATCAGAATGTGATTGCCTCTGTGAGGTAAGAATAGAGTTGAGGATGGGGATTGAATTGAAAGGGTTACTAAGGGAACTGCTTGGAGAGATGGAAGTATTCTATATCTTGATCTGTTTGGTGATTACACAGCTATATGCAATTGTCAAAATTCATCAAACCAAGCACCTAACATATGTTTATTTTATTGTATATATAACATATATACAATATATTCCATATATTAAAAAATTAACTGTTTTTATTTTTTCCTAAAGAGTAAAACCCTTAACCAAAGTTTTACTTTGTCTAACAGACTCTAATTCATCCTATTTTGGTTCCTAATTAGTCCTAATTCATTGAGGATGTCTCTTGAAGCATCAATTTTTTTATTCAGTTCAATGTTTCTAACCTCAGTCAATGCAATTTGAAAATATCTTTATTGCATTTTAGAGCTACATCAAGATCTTCTCTGTCCTTGGATCTTAGTAATCTGACAATTTTTAAATGAACCATTTTCTATCAAACACTTTAAAATGTCATTTCAAAATCTGAGCAGCATACAGACCTGGCTAAGGACACCTAACCAAGTGGTTGTAGTTATAACAAAAGTACTTGTATGAATTTTGCCTATTGTACCTGTTCTTCTCTACATGGTTGAAACTTTGTGGTATTAAAACAACTGGTTAATTCAGTCAATAATAATATTTTAACATCAAATGATTCCTTACTAAATGTCAGGCATTTTGCTAAATAGTTTTGTGTCTGTTCTTTCATTTAATTCTTCTTGTCTTTACATACTATTATTACTCCAGTTCAACAAAGGAAAGAACTGTGGGTCAAAATCACACAAAAAAAATACATTTCAGGGGGCTCCTGGGTGCCTCAGTTGGTTAAGCATCTGCCTTCGGCTCAGGTCATGATCCCAGGGTCCTCGGATCAAGCCCCACATCTGGTTCCCTGCTCAGCAGGGAGTCTGCTTCTCCCTCTGCCTCTGCCTCCACCCAGCTTGTGCTTTTTTTCTCTCTCATTCCCCCCCTCAAATAAATAAATAAAATCTTAAAAAAAAAAAAAAGACATTTCAGGGGGCACCTGGGTGGCTCAGTCAGCTGAGCGTCTGACTCTTGATTTCAGCTTAGGTCATGATCTCAGGTCCTGGGATCCAGCCCTGAGTCAGGCTCCATGCTCAGCATGGAGTCTACTTGGGATTCTCTCTTTCCCTCTTCCTTTGCCTCTCCCCTCTCCCCCACCCCACCCCTGCTGGTGCTCTCTCTCTCTCTCTAAAATAAATAAAATCTTAAAAAAAAAAAATACATTTCAGGGCTAGCATTGGCACTCAGGAGGATCAGCCTCCAATTCCTAGCATTTAACCCCTAAAATTGCCCAATTCAATCAAATTCTTAATCCAAGATGATGAGAAGAAAGAGTAATTCAGTCATTTAGAGGCAGAGGAATAGTCATTAACAATACAGTTTCTGCAGGGCGCCTGGTGTCTCAGTCGTTAATTGTCTGCCTTCGGCTCAGGTCATGATCCCAGGGTCCTGGGATCAAGCCCCACATCAGGTTCCCTCCTCTGTGGGGAAGCCTGCTTCTCCCTCTCCTACTCTCCCTGCTTGTGTTCCCTCTCTTGCTGTGTCTCTCTCTGTTAAATAAATAAATAAAATCTTAAAAAAAAAATACAGTTTCTGCAAATAGACTGCTTGGATTCAAGTTTCAGCTACATGACCTTGAACAAGTTACTTAATATTTTTCTGCTTCAATCTTCTAATTTACAAAGTGGGGTAGTAATGTCATAGGATTGTTGAGGATTAAATGAGTCAAATACATGCAAAGCAATATGAACTGTGCCTGACACACTGTAAGGACTACCTAAGTATTAGTTATTTGTATTATATTTAAATAAACTGGAAGACAGTTTGCTTAAAGGTCATTGAGTCATTTCATTTAGGAAAACATTTCTCTGAGTCTCATTGTATTCTTTGTATGTGATTAGCTATGAGATTCTATTTTCAGTGTAAGTTCCTCTGTAGAATTCTCAGGACTTACAAAGATCAGAGACATATCACCAGTTTTCCATATCAATCTCTACTTCCCTGTTCAGTTCTGTCCCTTCCCTGCCACAACCCTCTTCTCTGTTTTATTCACAGTCATAACAGTGTACATATTTAGAGACTACAATTTTTTATACTGTCTTTGCAATTTACTATTCAAATGACCTTGAACAAATTGCTCCTACTTCATGGTGTCACAATTTCATTATCTATAAATTGGGGATCATGCTTCTGATTCTGCTCACTAAGTTGCTGTGAGCATTGCCTAATTAACGAGGTAAAAGTGCTTCAAAAAGCAGAGTGCCTCATGCAATTCTCAAACTTTACAAGAAGGTGGTTTTATAGTTAGTAAAAAGCAACATGTTTGTGACTGGCTGTGTTCGGATCCTCTGCAGCCTTCTGGAAATATGTGTATTTGTGCATACTAGTTCACTTTCTGTCTTTCCCTCATATTAACTGATGGACCAAGAAACTTCAGAGACTTATTTGGCTTCTTTCAGAAGAATCTTCTTTGTAAAGGAGCTAGGATATAAAAAGAAACTTTGCCAAAATAATGAGATTGTAGATTGTGTTTATATATCTTATAGGCACTGTAAAAAATTTTTAAAGAAAGGAATATGTAAGATATATGTCTCAGACATTCAATGATTAATTCATCTATATTTGAGAGTTCACAGAATAAGAATTCTGTTTTGTTTTATTTTAGTAGGTCACAGTTGTTCTTCCTTGGTAATGGTGGTGGGTTTGTGCACTTCTCCATCATATTCTTTTGTTTGATGTCCCACAATTGGCATGGATTCTACCAGAGACTGTGGTGGAAGAAATAACTATGGACTGGAGGAATGTTGCTCAAATCACCTCCATTGGAACACTACTGTATCAAAAGATGTAAAAAAGGATGCCAAAATCAAGTAGGTCAATGCTGACATATCCAATTCTTGGGCCGTCACAGTGCACTCTAGAGTATTCAAATATCATTCATCACTAATGAAATTTTTACTGAATCCCTATATATTAGGGGACTTTTTAGATTCTGATGGCACAGAAATTAAAAAAAAAAAAAAACAGACCGAAATTTCTATTTTTGGAAACTTGTAATTGAATGTATACAGGAACCCCTATTTCCCAAAAGTAACCTGATTTGATTTGGGTTAGCCTGGTGTATCTTAAACTCCTTCATAAACTCTCCTCACAGAAGAGAAATTAAAACGTCAAGAGTATCCCAGTGTTATTTGACACAGAATTTTGGAAGTGGTAATGGTAGAATATCCAGCTCTTTTGAATCCATGTCTTTTATCTCTTTAGTATTTGCCTGAGCTGACTATATCAAAAATTAATTTCAGGGCTGGTATATACTCAACCTGCATAGATTGCCTCACAGACTTTCTACTTGGGCATCACACATTATGTTTTTGAATTTTGAGTTATCACATGACCTCCCAAAGGATCTCATGTTGTTACATTTAAGATTAATGAGGCATTGGATAGCCATTAAGAAGCTATTCAAGAATATGCATTTAATTAAAATGAATTATGTATATGAGTTAATACCATTCAACCTTTTTAATTTAGAGAGATAAATCATGGCTATTTTACTTCTGAGAAGGGTCCTAACATTGGCAAATTGAATATTGATGTTACAATGCCCAAATAATTCATGCTGGTCAGATTCATCCATACATAATGGGTATAACCTGAGACTTTGCCTAGCAGAGAATATTAAATATTTCTCTTTTAGTTGACTATGTGTGTGTACTTGCACATGTAATGAGCTGCAAAGAGTAATTCAGTGTTACACATAATCTCTGAACACAAAGCAAATAGTAACATCAATCCTGAAGAAAATACTGACCAGCCAGAGCCTCCACTTATTTATCAGCATTAGTGACTCAGTATGAATGTTTCCTTTAAACATAAACACTATTCATATGCAACACAGTTACCGTCTATTGACTTAGTAATGTTTCCAGTCCCATTTTCCCCCCAAGGGAAATGATGCTAATATTTTAATTCTACCGAGTTTGTATTCTAGGACAGTGTTATATATCCAATGGGTACCTGAATACCCTAATGGACAGAGATTCTCTCTTTTCTTCCTATGTGTTTCATAGTGCCTCTTATAGGTAGGTGTTCCATGTATTCATGATGAGTTTAGTTGAATGAAGAGAGGAAATGTGGAAAATAAAACATTTACTGAGCAATTGAACTGTTCTAAATACTTGAAGTAGTTTATTGAATCCTCACAGCAATCATACTGGCTAGGTATTATTATTATCCTCCTTTTATAGATGATGAAATAGAGACATAAAAGGTTAAATAATTTGCCCAAGAGCACAGAGTTGGTAAGTGATACAGCCTAGATTCAGATCCCAGCAATGTGACTCTCAAACCAGCTTAAGGTTTTGCCCTTCTGGCTTAGTAAGTGTAGAATACCTTAACGATACTATGACATCTAAAGAACTCACAGTCCATCTCTTGTTGGCTTTTCATTCACACTCAATGAAGTTTATTATTTATTTATTTGTTTGTTTGTTTGTTTAGAGAGAGCATGGGGGGAGAGGCAGAGGGAAAGAGAGAATCCCCAGCAGGCTCCACACCCAGCATGGAAACCAACATGGGGCTTGATCTCACCTCCCTGACATCATGACCTGAGCTGAAATCAACGAGTCAGACACTTAACTGACTGAACCACCCAGGTGCCCCAAAGTTGGTAATTTTAAATCACCAGTTAGAAATCTATTCTGAGTCAATTTTAGTTCTCTATGTGTTTCCTAAGAAAATCTAATTACTCGTAAGCATATATTCTTTGTGTTTCACAGTAAAGAAATATACCTAAACCTCTCAGAATATATGTACTTATGTATATTTCCTTATTGTGAGACACAAAGAATATATATATATGGATGTGTGTGTGTGTGTGTGTGTGTGTGTGTGTGTGGTGTCAAGCATAGTAGGAACTCAAATATGAAGAAATGAAACTTCATATAAGCTCTTAGGTCTTTATAGACTTAGAATTATTTTCTTAAAAAAAAAAGAAAAAAATAATATTTAATTAGAAGTTTCCTTTTAGAAATGGAAAGAATCTATTAGTTACCCAGGGGGAAGTAGTGAAATGTCAAGACTAATGTGATTACAGTTTCCTAAAAACATTTCATTTGTTTTTCAATCACAGCCATCACTCTGCAGCCATCTGACTACAAGCATAACAATAACCTTAAAAGGCTTCTATCACATGGTTTATGCTGTACTTTCACCAAGAGCTTCACAGCAGTTTAATCAATAAAGCAGCACAAGCTGTGAACAATTATAATAAAACACCTTAAGAATGATCCGCAGTTAAAAGGTAGAGAGAAAAAAATCCCTTCAATTTAGATAAACCAATCTGCCACTCAGTTTGATAAAGTTCAGTTGAAGTGTTCTGACACACTCATGGCATCTATCAGTAGAAAGATCTGTAGCCTTGAATTTAAATTAACTCTTCAGGTTATACAAGAGTAAAGAATTATAAGCCTCTAGTTATATACACCAGAGTATTACATGTAACCTAACAACCAAATTCCTATTGAAATTCCACATTGCAGTTTACAAAGAGGTATCTATATTGATTTTAGGAAGTGGCTCGAAATATATTTCTGAAATATGACAGCTATACATTTGAACATCTGAAAATTGATAGACACATGCTTGTTCTAACAATATATACTGATCACCTATAATTTGCTAGACAGTAGGAATTAACCGTAAGCAAGACATACTCATCACTGTTTGGGGGCTTGCATTTTTATGATCTTCTGTTCTACACTAAACTTTAAGAATGAGTGAGAAGAGAGGAAGGGGTGGGGGGCATGCATACAGGTTAGGCTAGACAAAGACTAAAACATGGTTGCCTATGATATCTTACACTTCAGAACTGCAAGTAGTTTAGGGAAAAAGGAGGCATACAGGAAAGTGGTGGTGTATGAGGCTGGATGTCAAAATATTTTAAGCCAGAGAGTGACGTGATCTGAGTTTACAAGTTGCAAGTTAGAAATAATTCTCTAGATCCAGTGACAAGAGCAGAGAAAAGAAGAAAAATTAGAGAATATTATATTCTTTCAAAGTAGGAGTGATAAAGAGTTTGAACTTTTCTCATTACTTCTGCCAGTGTGGGTAAGCTGGGCTCATTTAGTACACAGGATAAGATAGAAGTACAGGAGTTTTTGCAGGGTAGACTTCAAGGCTGCTATTCTCCAATTTTTGGTCTTGACATTTGTTCATCAGTAGAAGACTCTAATAACAGTTCCTGTGTGGATATACTTCCAAACGCTAGTTAATATATCTTTATGCCATTCCTTGGATATCCAGACATTCTCTCCCTTAGTTACTAGCTGGGATATAGCAGTGCTGATAGTTCTAGAACCTATGAATAATACCAAGGATGGAAATTGTGCTGTCTCTCCCAATTGGATGAGGGCACCCAAATGTGGGGCAATGATCGGCTGGAAGCCGGTGGCAGGGGAGGTGAAAGGATCCACTGGAGGTAGAACAGAGGAGATAGAAGTGTATTGAATACATGGCAAGGGAGCTGCGGGCAGGACAGCGGAGGAGGGGCTGTCTGCCACAAGGCAGTGGGTGGAGGCTGTATTTAAAACAGGAAGGTGAGGAGGTATGGCGATGTCTGGAATTCTCCCTTTTCTGGTAACTGTGCCTGGTTGTAAGTAGCCCATTGGTCAGTGAGGGCCTCTGGATATTTTGAGGTGGGTCGCCTGATGGGCCTGTCTGTACTCAGCCAGGGTGTTGCTGTGGGCCCTTTCTACATTCCATCGCTCAAGCCTGTTACCTAAAAACAGCCTTTGCAGAAATCTGCTGTGAAAGCAGTTACACTGGGATATGGTGACCTTATATGAAAATTCCATGGAAATTTGGTGGGTAGAGGACATGTTATGTGTAGCACAAGTAGCTATAGTAGGAGCACTCAAAACCTAGTTGAGATGTTCTCAGAGTTAGTAGTACACGGGTAGCTTAGAAAAGGAGGGTTGGAAGAGTAACTTCCTAAACTGGTTATGCCAGCTGAGGTCCAGGATTTGTGGAATGATGCCTAGGGAATCCATGGAGGCAGAATAATACGTGGATGACTAGCAAAGCAGTGGATAAAACAGTGTGGAAACAATTCAAAGGCTGAAATGTGCTGGTTTATTGTTTACCGATAAATAATGAGATATTGTCCTTGTTGTGGATATATTCTTCATTGGACTCTTACATTCCTGCACAACTTGTCAGCAGAGACCATGACAACTTTTGTTTAGGTCTCCTTTTACAAGGATGTTTTTATAGCAAATGGCTTCGGAGGATAGAGATAGTGTCTCCTTGTTCAGAGAACAGATTTGTTTGTTGTCCAACGTAGTAAAGATAATGTCTCCTTATAGGGGAAAGATTGAACAGCTTTGCCTGCAGTCCTTTGCAAAGACTGGAGTTTCTTGAGCTCAGGGTTCCTTAGCTCAAATGCAAATGTACTACATGCACAGCTTCCTCAAGGCCACTTCACGTTGTTCTCAGGGGACTTAGAGGACGAGGGAAAATGATGCAAACATGCAGTTCACACCGCCTGCTGAGCCATGAGTAACAAAATGCTTTGTGTTTGACCCAGGATTCTCATATATTCTGCTAGAAACCATGAAACTGTGACAGGCTAACTCTTCAGCTAGCAAGCAGGGTAACACTCTCATAACAGAGAAGGCATCCGAGCTATTTTGTGAGAACATTTTCGTCACAGTTCTGGTTTCCAGGAATATGCATGCCTTCAGTTCAGTTTGTTAGAGAAGGGTCACATCACATCAATACTGTCACAGAATGAGCTAAGCGGTGGCCTAAGGAGAGGGTATGGGGAGTACAGTCAGAACGAGACCTTTTAAAGTTCCATGTAGCCTGCTTACAGAGTCAGAATATGACACTTGTAGAAGCAGCCCCACTATAATCACATTCTCTCCACATGCGTTCATTTATCTCCACTGCCCAAATGCTTGCCGAAAGTCCTATGCTCTGCTCTTGTATTACCCACCAGTTTGGATCTGGAATAGGCTCATCGACTTTGAATCTTTCACTTGTCACTGCTTGAATGTAATGTTTTCTGTTGCCCAGTTCTAGCCTCCCCTTGTAGTCTTTTCTATATTGCACTTTGACTTCTTGGTTTGGGAATTTCAACCACGCAGGTGGCCAACAACATCTAACTTAAGCCCATTAGTATTTCCAACCATGTGATGCTGCTATGACTTTAAATAAAAATGGTCAAGTCACAAATGACAGAATCTCATCTGTTCATTAACTTCTAAGGGTATTTTAAATTCAGACAGATCTTCCCCACAGTGAGATAGAATTATGGCAATCTTACAATCTATGTGTTCAAACCATGCTTATAATCAAACTAATAAAATACTAGAAAATATGAATCTGTTTTAGAATCTAAGAACAATAGATTGGTAACACTGGATTCATAAAACTATTCTCAACCTTGTAATTAAGTGTAGCCACAGAAAATGTGCTGATTTTCTAAAGGAATGTCAATAAAAAAAATTCAGCAGTCTGGGGCGCCTGGATGGCTCAATTGGTTAAGTGTTCCACTCTTGGTTTCGGCTCAGGTTGTGATATCGGGGTGGTGAGATTGAGCTCTACGTCAAGCCCGGTGTTGGGCTCCCACTCAGCACGGAGTCTGCTTCTCTCTCCCCCTCTCCTTCCACCCCTCCCCCTGCTCATATTCTGTCTTTCCAAAATAAATAAATAAATCTTTAAAAAAATTCAGGAGTCTAACTCGGATAAGATATGGAATAAAATCAAATAGTTTAATAATTATACCTCATGCCATTACCACTAAGATAAAAGAACTGTTTTAAATTGTATTAATTTATATTGCTGACAAATTTGTGCCTTTAAGAACCAATTATAAAATCTGCTGTATTGTGTATCCAGTTGATGGAGATACCAAAAGGCTAATAACGTAAAAAAAAAAAAAAGTCTAGAAATCTTTGAAGCGTAAAAGAAATATAAGCTGTCTAAAGATCATACTGCAATGTTTTATTTGCCACATTGAATGATAATACAGAATGTTTTTTGGTGAATTATACTAACTAGAGATGAATCATTTATACGTATTTTATTATAAAATAATATAATCACATTACTCCTTATAGATAGTTCCAAAAACTTTGTTTTTAATTTACATTCAGTAAAAGTCACTCTTTGTGATACACAGTTCTGTGAGTTTTGACAAATAGTCATTTATTCACCAGATAGAGAACAGTCATATAACTCTCCCAAATTCCTTCATACTTTGTATCCCTACCCCTACCTCTGTTCTTTGTTGAGCTGGTCTGTTCTGTGGACCTATATGTTTGCCAGATGGAATCATATGGTATCCAGCCTATTAGGTCTGGTTTCTTTTACTAAACAAAATGTATTTGAAATTCACCCATGTTGTTACATATATAATTTGTTATTTTACATTGCTAAGTATTATTCCATTCTTTGTCTATCCATTCAGCAATTGAAGAACAATTTTCCATTTTCAGTGATTATTAATAAATATACTGTAAGCATTTATGTATAGATTTGAGTGTAAAAATAAGTTTTTTTTCTCTTGGACAAATATGTACGAGTGGGATTGCTGGGTTATAGGAAAAATATAAGAAATTTCAAAACTGTTCTCCAAAATGGTTGTACCATTTGCATTCCCACCAGCAAAGTATGAGAGTTCCAATGCCCTACATCCTTATTGGCACTTCTGGTATTGTAAGTTAATTTTTTGTTTTTTATTTTTGTTTTTGATGTTCTAATATTTGTGTAGTGGCATGTCAGTATGGATTTAACTTATATTTCCCTAATAAAAGATGCTGTGCATCTTTTCATATACTTTCTTGCCATCCATATACCTTCTTGGAGTGTCTACTCCAATTTTGGGCCCATTTTGGGGGAAGTGGAGGTTGTTTGATTTTTAATTGTTGACTTCTGAAATTCCTTATATATTCTGATACAGGTCCTTTGACAGATACTTGTTTTGTAAATCTTTTTTCTCTTACTCTGTGGCTTGTCTTTTTCTTCTTTCACAATGAATGTTACAGAGCAAACTTTTTAAATTATGGTGTTTATCATTTTTTTTCTTTGTAGATTGTTGTTTTTGTATCTTATCCAGTAACTCCTTTTGCCTAACATAGATAACAAAAATTATATCCCGTTTTTCTTCTAGAAATTTTATGCTTTTCTTGTAACATTTAGGTCTATGTTAATTCTTGTATAAAGTGCAAAGTATGGGTTAAGTTTCATTTTATTCCATTAAGACAATTTGAAAAAAGAAAAAGAAACCTATCATCTCTACATTTATATGTCTCTTCATTTTTGTAGAAAAATTCAGGTGACTATATTAGTTTGAATATATTTCTTTTTTTTAAGATTTTATTTATTTATTGGACAGAGAGAGAGAGCACAAGCAGGGGAGTGGCAGGCAGAGGGAGAAGGAGAAGCAGACTCCCCGCTGAGCAGGGAGCCTGATGCAGGACTCCATCCCAGGACCCTAGGATCATGACCTAACCTGAAGGCAGATGCTTAACCGACTGAGCCACCCATGTGCCCCTGTTTGAATTTATTTCTAGAAGCTCTATTCTGGGGCTGCCTCAGTAGCTCAGTCAGTTAAGCATCTGCCTTGAGCTCAGGTCATGATAGCAGGGTCCTGGTATCTAGTCCCACATCCGGCTCCCTGCTCAGCGGGGAGTCTGCTTCTCCCTCTCCCTCTGCCCCACCAAATAAACAAATAAAAATCTTTAAATATAAAATAAAATAAAAGCTCTATTCTGCTTCACTAATCTATGAGTCTATCATTTCACCAACAGCATAACATCTTGATTACTGTAGCATTATAAGTATTTAAGCTAGGTAGTATCGGTCATTCAAGTATGTTCTTTATCAGATTGTTTGGCTATCCTATTTCCTTTGCCCTTCTATATAAATTTTAGAATCAGTCTGTCAATGTCTACAACAAAATCATGCTGAGGTTTTTATTAGAAGTTCATTGACATCATAATAATACTGAATTTCCAATCTATGAACACATTATATCTATTTAAGTATTCCTTATCTTATTTCATCAGTGTTTTGTAGTTTTTAGCATGTGGATCCTGCACACATTTTGCTAAATTTATATCTAAATATTTTATTCATTACTGGTGGTATTGTAAATGGTATTTTTTTTTTAATTCCAAAGTTTTTGGTTGTATATAGAAATAAAGCTATTAAATACTGACCTTGTATAATATGATATTGCTAACCTGACTTATTAGTTCTAGAAGCTGTTTTATAGATTTCTTTGTGGAGAGATTTTATTTGTAGACAAACATGTTATCTATGAATACAGATGGCTTTATTTCTTCCTTTCTGATCTGAATAGGTTCTGCTGCCCTATATTCAAGTTCATTGATTCTTTCCTTCACTATGCCAAGTGTGCCGATGAACCTGTTGAAGACATTCTTCACCTGTATTACTCTGTTTTTCAATACCTTTGATTCTTTCTTTAGAGTTTCCATTTCTCTGCTGAAGTCAATTGATCTTGCATGTTGTCCATATTCTCCATAAAGCCTTTTATATATTCATCATAATTATTTTAAATTTCCTCTCGAATACTTTGAATATCCATGTCACAGTTCTTTATCTCTTGACAGTGTGTTGTCTTTGCTTGCTTTTCCGTATGCCCCATAATTTTTTTTATTCAAAGCCAGATAACCTGTACAGGGCAGTAGAGACTGATGTGTAGTTTTTAATGATTGAAAATTGATATACCTTTTCTTATTTTAGCCCTTAGAGAGGAAGACTGAGCCAATTCAATTAATCAATGAACAGAGTTGGGGTTTGTCATTGCTATTTTTACCCTCAGTGCATCACAGGCTTCAAATTGCTCTAGTGACGTCACCTGTTTAGGGTGCGGACTGGTTCACAGAGAGGTCTTTCTCAGTATCTATTCTGTCCTCAGCCCAAATCATCCTTTTGCCCTGTACCTTAGAGAAGATCTCTCTATGCTCTTATAATTCTCTTAGCAGTATTACATGGCAGCTTTTTCCTCAATATTGATGTTGGGTGTGGCAGGGGTGTAGGGGGGCATGTGAGGATTCTCTGTTGTACTAATTAAGCCTCAGTTTTAGGCAGATGCTGCATCTCTGGGTTTGAATGGTGTGGCCTTCTCAGAGCTCCTACTTCTCTCCCAGCGGTAGTTCTGGGACCAGCAAGTATTCCTGTCCCTCCCCCAAAGTAGAAGTCTTTATTTTTGCCTTCTTCTAGACACGAAGGCTTTTCAGCAATGCCCAAAGGAACTGTTTGTTAACTCTCCTCCTTTCCCTAATGTAAGGCTTTTGTTCTGTACAGAAGGTGGAGTTTTGTACCTTTCCCCACACTGCCCCTTCCCTTACCTCTGTCCTGTACCCTGAGAGGCATCTTGTTCGGATTCTTGATAAATTTTGTTTGTGCACACGCTGTGAAGTTTGTGGAGAAAAGCAAGTGAATCGATTCCCCTTATATCTGCACCCCCCAGGAGCTTTATATTATCTTCCTCTTCCATACTTGGTCTTTTCAGACATTCTTAACATTTCAAATATTGTTAACAATGTTAGTTGAATTCTTCTTCCTGCTGTCCAGCTGCCTCATTCCAAGGAAGCAAGAAATGTCCTTGAAAGTGCTTGTCTTTCCTTAAATTTCAAGTGAGTTGGTTACTCTGCAATTTCAACTTTCTGATGGTTTAAAGAAAGTTGTGAATTTGTAGTTTGACCAACTTTTCATTGTTGTTTCAAGGGTGGAAGCAATGGTATTTCCAGCATTCTTAATTCCAAATTGAAGCCAGAAATCTCAATATTTACTTTTTAAAATGTTAAAATACACAGACACGTATGTCTACAATTTTATTAGGCATTACTTGTATACCTTCTTAAACAATATTATATAAATTAAAACAGATTTTTCCATATTGTTTAGGATGTCTGTGGTGTCATGAGATCTTGAGACAATTGTCAAGGACAAAAAAAAAAAAATGAAAAAAGAACAAGCAAGACATTGATGTTACTCAGGCTATCACAATAGAGGGCATACATCAGATCCCCAAATCAGAGTGTCTCTACAAAGTAGTTTTGTCCTGGACCTTTATAGGGAAGATGATATCACTATATGATTATGAAAATAAATAATTTAAGTCATTAAGTATCAAGATAATTATTTCTCAAAATATAATATTAACTAAAAAAGTAGCCAATGTTTTTTTAAAGTAGTACAATATGATAGAGTTTTAGGAAACAATATTATATTTTCTGTATGGATGTCAACATATGTAATAAAAGTATTTTTAAGTGGCAGAGAAAGATACACACTAACTTTGACAGCTGTTTCCTCTGGAAAAGAAGGCAAATGGATGCAGGAGTAATATGTATAGAAATACGCATAACATTTTATTTTTGAAAAATAAATCTAAATCTAAATCTGAAAAATAAATCTGGCAAATATATGTTTATAGGTATCCATTTTCTATTTTTTTTAGAATTTCTAAATATTTTAACCTATCTTCTTTTCTTCTTCCTCCTCCTTTTTCCTCCTCCTCCTTTCCTCTTTCTCCTCCTCCTCCCCTTCCTCTTCCTCCTCCTTTTTCTTCAGAATGAATGTCATTTACCTGAGTTCCAGATGCCAAAATTAGCTAGCAGCAGATACAGCATATATGGGAGTCAATCTTATTTCCAGGTGAGGCTGTAGCTACCACCGGACTTTCTAAGAGCAGGAGATATGAGAAGGGATTAAGAACCACTCCTCACCCTAATATATGGAAAAGGGAAGTAAGACAGCTGCAGGCATGAAGAATTTGAAGGGCTGTATAGACTATCAAATGGGCAACTCTCTCAGTTATAGGCCCACAAAATCATATAGAAAAAAAAAATGTTTAGATATGCACCTTAGGGCACGGATGAAAATGAACTAAGCTACAAATGAGCAACACTGCAGGGACAAACAGATGGGCCTCTTAATGAACTAAGGCTTTAAGTAGATTCTCCATCTCTGACTGCATTTTGGCATGGAATAGACACAACTGATGTATAATCCTTCCAAGATGCATTAGGTATCCTGGACTTTCAGTCCATAACTCAACTGTTTACAACAATGAACTCATGTGGGTCAACGGCGTGCAAGGTATTTACATGTGATTTACTTCTATGAATAAAGTGTTATAAGTTTCCTTTCTCAAATGGAAGGGAAAGTGGAGTGACAATTAGATGTCATGGGACTAACTTGTGCATTTGACTACCTCCATCATATGTGATACAGTAACAAAAGAGACCCGTGCCTGATTGATGGTGGGAGAGAGGACAATAAGCTGAAGCAAAGTGTGCACATAAAGGAACTGGACTCAAAGGCCTCAAGTATATCATGTTGTAACTACCATGTGTGTCTGAGATACAGAAAAAAAATTAATGTAATACTAGCATTAGTTTAAGAATTCCCATGCAACAACAAAAACAAACCCACGTGATTTGACTATAAAGAAATATCAATGATGTCCTAGCACATAAGCCTGAAAAATCTATACAATTTAATGTTAGAAATTGTTAAATCAGAAGGGAAATTCTTACAATACTGTTTTTGCTCAAAACCCTTTTGAGGGCACCTGGGTGGCTCAGTCGGTTAAGCGACTGCCTTCGGCTCAGGTCATGATCGCAGAGTCCTGGGATCGAGTCCCACATCGGGCTCCCGGCTCAGCGGGGAGCCTGCTTCTCCCTCTGACCCTATCCCCTCTCATGCTGTTTCTCTCTCTCTCTCTCTCTCAAATAAATAAATAAATAAAATCTTTAAAAAAAAAAAACCCTTTTGAAACTCTTTCAGAATAAAGTGTATTGTTTTGCATATTCTCAGACTCCTAGATTCTCTTTATGGAATGGATTTCTTTTTGTTTTTATCTTTATCACTCGTTAATTATGAAATATTTTAGGCATATGGGAAAAGTGGAGAATAAGATAAGAAACATCTCTATACTCATTACAGACTAGAAACCTCTTTAATTCCCAAACTCTACCAGATGTCATCAAAATCCTGATTTGGGCATTTAGATTCCCATAGACTTCTTTTTCATAGTGACCATTGTGTGTGTGTGTGTGTGTGTGTGTGTGTGTGTGTGGTGAGAGCATCTAAAATCTACTCTTTTAGCAAAGGCTTTTTTAAAAATAGCCGAATATTATTTAGTATCAACTTAGGTAAATAAATCAGGGCACTGACAATCTTATGTTACTCAAAATCTCAGATAGCAATTTCAAAAGGTTCCACAAAAGTTTTGATAAATGGAAACAGTTCTGAAAAACATGTATTAATTACCATGTTGGCTATGCCAAAGGGCACACTTTTTTTTAAAAAGATTTTATTTATTTATTTGACAGAGAGAGACACAGCGAGAGAGGGAACACAAGCAGAGGGAGTGGGAGAGGGAGAAGCAGGCTTCCCGCCGAGCAGGGAGCCTGATGCCAGGCTTGATCCCAGGATCCTGGGATCGTGACCTGAGCCGAAGGCAGACGTTTCACGACTGAGCCACCCAGGCGCCCCCAAAGGGCACACTTTTAAATGTATTTTTCAGTGTATATGTTTAAAAAAAAAAAGAAAATGCAGAGTTTAGAACTTTATGACCATATATCTACTAAAAGTCCAATGGAGCTACAGACAAAATTTTAGAGTTTCCCTTTCAGTATTTTCTACCTTAAAAAAAATTGAAACTTGCTTTATACATTATACATAAACCAATACAAAGATATGCTGAACGATGATTCCATTGGTGAAATAAATTCTGAATTATTACATATTCTCATATTCAGATACTCGTCTTGGTATAAAACTTTATAACATTTTTCTGTAACATCAAAGGTTTAATTTCTGAGCTACCTGATATATTAAAAATAATGTATTCCTTCCTTCTTTTAATCCAACTTCCTGGAAAGAGCAAATTGGAATGTCTTAATATATTAACTTTCTATTAAATGCACACAGATTTCTCAGATGTAGGGAACCAATTTGACAGCCTTATGAACTTTATATCTACGAAAATGCCTCCTCCTATTTGACATAATAGCTTTAGGAGCCTGAATACTAGGATTGGAAGGAATCTGTCAATATATATTTTTCCATTTGAGCCATTTCCCTGTGGAAATCTACTTGGATCAAAAAGAAAGCTTCCCATTTTAATGAATTTATCATCACATTATCTTGGTGGTAAATAGCAGCCCATGAAATGAATTTAGCAGGAATTGTACTTTTACCTTTGTCCTATGGCCAATGTTATTGAGAAAATGATAACTATGCTTTTATTGTTTATTTCTATCTTTAACATAGATATTTTAAACTAGTTGGAAAAGCCATAGTTCCAATTAAAATTCACTCTGCACCTCAACATCTTCCTTTCAGAATTTACTGAGATTATAAATATAAGAAGACTATGGTTATATCTCTCTCAATCCATAGTTAAACTCTCGTGATTGGCAGAAGGAATACATAAACCTCCCTCACCCTTCAATGGAGATTTCCCCTCAAGGACATGTGAGAATAGTGCAAACTGCTTTAAATGCCCCATGCCTAGACAATCTGCTGCCTGTTCAACCTGTCTCTGAGATCAGAAAGAATGGCAAAAAATATAAACAGAAAAAATATTGGCAAAGTAACAAGACACCTTAAATAGAGTTCGTAAGAAGGACCCTAACTTTCATAATGTTTACCATTGTTTTCAATTTTTTTCAATATATCTGGGTTATAATGGATTACAAAGTAAATCATGAGTTCAGCAAAATAGCAGAACTAGTTGATGTCTAACTTGTGCGCACAGCTTGGCAAGAGAAAGTACAAAATTCTGTTGATGCCCGGACAAATGAATTATTTTAGTTTTCAAATCCTTTGATGACCTCCATATTTTTTTAACCATTCTGCTTGGTAGCATTCAAATAATTCCATCCAGTAATTTTTTAATTTCCAAAGTGTGAAATATACTTTTTGAAAAAAAAATCTCCTTGCTTGGTATAGAGCAGACACAAATATTTTTATTGAATTTATAAATTTATAAATTAAAAAGATTCCACGATCATTCAGGCACATCTCTCAGTGCTAAACTCTATTTCTTGACAAAATATTTGTACTTAATATTTCAATTTCCATTAACTAAATGGTTAAAAATTACTTTCCTTTGGCCACACTTTTTAGTACAGTCTGCTAATAAGAGGGTAACTAAGGTACAATTTATGACAACAAGGAGTCCCCAGACTGTTATTAAAGACACACCTCACATTACTACGTATAACCTTCTCCTTTATGATCTTTTTATTGTAATTAAGCCCCTCCACAGTAATGACCAATTCTTATATTTACAATTTACAATTGTGTAATGAACGTGAAAGATGCTGATGTTGACCCCACGATGACATGCTAGTTCAATTGGTGCCAAGTCAAAGCAATCGATAGTGTTAAGAAAACATGATGGACTGGTCACAAGGTGAAAACCCCTAGCTTTTCTGGATGCATAATTAGATTCAGTAAATCCATATGCTTCTGAATCAAGCAACTATTGCCACCCAAGCATTTTTTTCTCTTTACAATATTTAAGAAAAAGCATAACGCTATCTGGTAAGTGCTATACAAGTGCTTCCATAGTTGTTATAAAAGCACAGAGAGAAATAAATTCTGCAGGTGTTGAACAGAGAAGAATTTCAGAAAACATGTAAAGTGGTGACAGAATTTGAAACTAGCAATATTTGTCAAATCCACCAAAACCCAAGAGGAATTTCCAGTAGTGAAAACATGTTATGGAGTGAAATAAAACGGCAGGACAGTAAGGCTTGAGAAGTTATTGCACTAACCCTCACTGAATTCTACTGTTTTAAAAACCCAGATACTTCCTGGGATCGAGCCCCACATTGGGCTTCCCGCTGCTCCGCGGGAAGCCTGCTTCTCCCTTTCCCATTCCCCCTGCTTGTGTTCCCTCTCTCACTGTGTCTCTCTCTGTCAAATAAATAAAATCTTAAAAAAAAAAAAAACAGATACTTCACTTAGAAGATCCTTCTAACTCTGTAGCACAGTATCTGTGTTGCTCTGTTCGGAACTAGCTACCTAAGGCCATTAGTTTATTACTAACTTTTCCTCTACACTCCTTTGGTTACACTTCCCCATAGGGCAACACGGCCAAAGGCAGAAATTACCAGATGATGGTGCATTATAACCTGAGCTGTGATTTCAGCAGTAGAAAGGGTAGAAATACAAAAGCCAAGGGAGCTATAGGAATTACGGTCATCTATGCTCTATCTGATGTTGCAAGCACTTCAGACTACTCCAAACTGGATAAGGGTCGCTTTCGGTCACACTGCTGCACAAATCGTTCCTGAGAGGAAGTTTTCCTCTTTGCCCAGGAGAGAAAAATCCGATAGATGACCTAGACCTGAGACATTTGCTTAAGGTCTGTGCACATCAACAATTCTCTCCTGATTAAAATCTTACAGGCTTTCAACAGCCTCCAGACAGATGATGGTGGTGGAGGTCAGTGGGGTGGGATGGGCAGGTTGTTAATGAGAATCCACTGATCTTGTTTATTGGCTACTAATAGACCAAGTAAATATCTCTTGTGGGAGAAGAATAAAGAATAACAACAGGGGGGAAAAAGGAAAAGAAAAATAAGGAAAAAAAAAAACTTGAATCCTGTGATAAGAGCTTGCCCTCAAAATAGTAGCAAAAAAAAATGCCAAAATGTAGTCTGAACAGAATATCCCTGGTGTGACCTCTAGCTAGAGTAAGTAAAGGACACAGAAGTGGAGAAAGGAGGAAGGATGTTTTCACTCGGGTAGGGAGCAGGGAGAGAAGGGGTGGTTATGAGGAATAGAGTGGGCCAATATTTATGTCTTTGTCACTGCCAGTACTCCTGAGTTCATGTCTGAGAGCTTTGTGCACAGTGTCTGGTATTGGGTGGCACACATTTGAGTCTCTGCCCCAGAGCATGGAGCAAAAAACCAAAGAAAGACTACTCTGGAGAGAGATGGGCACAGAGGACCATGCCACTTTCTGTCTCTTGCATCATGATAGAGAAATTATCTGTGATGCTATCTGAGGAAAGCAGAATAACTCTGGATAACAAGTTGGGGCCAAAGCTTTGGGTTAATAGTTGGAAACAAAGCTTTGCGAGAAGGTTGAGGCCATCTCGGGGCAAAAGAGAGGAAAAGTCTATATTCCCTTAAATTCCTCATATCTGCTACAGAAATGTTATCAAGATAACCTGGGATAATATACTTTGTTTTTATTTTTATTTTTATTTATTTTTTTTTAAAGATTTTATTTATTTATTTGAGAGAGAGAGTGAGAGAGAGAAAGAGCACAAGAGGGGGAAGCGGGAGAGGGAGAAGCAGACTCCCTGCCGAGCAGGGAGCCCGATGCGGGACTCGATCCCAGGACTCCAGGATCATGACCTGAGCCGAAGGCAGTCGCTTAACCAACTGAGCCACCCAGGCGCCCCAATATACTTTGTTTTTAAATGCCCTCCTTCAACAATGTCGTGATAATATCCAGTGGCTCTGTAAAGGGAGACAAAAGAAATATTAGAAAGTCATGGGATAGGTGGGCGTGGCCAACAAGTCCACTCAAATTGGAAGGTTATGAAAGGTTTGGGGGCCTGGGTTGTAAGTGCCGGAGTTTTAAATCAATGTCTTACTTTACTTGATAACACTGTACTTCTAACTTACCTATATGCATGGAAATATCTCTTGGTAGAAATAAAATCGAAGGACCTAGGAACTTCAATTAAATATTGTTAAATTAAATATTGTTACATATACCTCAGTTTAGTACTATAGGGCATCAAAAGGTGTGGGAAATCTTGTGTCACTTGATTTAGACACCTCATCTGCTCCCCTGGCTTCACTAAAGCATAGAGAAAAGGTACTGTATGCTGTTGACATCTGATACCTCAGTGTGGGAATAAGCAATTGTCACAATATGGACTTGAAGAAAGTGAAAAAACTGCTGAAAACCAAAAAGAAGTTGGCCAACATGATCAGCCATACCTTTGAGCTGGGTGATGATGCACAAAGGGAAGGAAATTTGAAAGTACCTGTGATATGCCATAGATTTGATTCAAAAAGAAGGGAGTTTTATAAAAGATTCAAACTTCTTTATGATTCCACTATTACATTTTTTGCAAACAAGTATGCCTTGATTAGGCAAGAACTGACCTGGATAGGAAAATTTCTCCAGAAGTCACCTAAAAGAAATGTACTTAAAGAATCTTGAGGTCCACAAAAAAAAAGGGGGGGGGGGAATTATCACTGAAAGAATTAAAATAGAAGAGGACTTTCCAGATTCCCAGAGTTTCCCACACAGTGATATAAACATTCAACTTACAAACCTAAAGATGAAGAATTTGTTGTTATTTTTTCAAAAATTGAACAGATAATGATAAGGCAAATGAAGAGAGCGCCATGTCATCCAGAGATTAGAGCAAGTGACTGTCAGCAGGACTTTGCAGGCAAAACTCAGACCTAATGGCCTGAAATCTAATTATTATGATTGTTTAGAAGAAATACCTTGGATACCTAAATTTCTAATTTACAAATTTATTGATAATGGGTTGCTGCGAAAAAAAAAAAAAGTCTCCAGAAAATGAGGAAACATCCCATTCATCAGAGAGCCCGAGGATTTAAAAAAATTTACCTTCATTTGGTTTTTAAATGAGAACCAAAGTCATAAAAACAAAGCCTAATGTTACAAGATGACATTGTTCAAGATAACATTGATCCTCTCAATTTCCTCTAGAAAAAGATACCAGCTTTCTGATGATGTTCCAAAACAGAAACAAGCTTTAATAACAGATGCTGTTTTCTTCAGCTTCAAGCAGGTTTCCCAGCCAAATATTATGAACTGGTAAAGTTGTCTGTGGGGACCTGGAAATTGCAATAATGAAAAGGCAATAGAGATAGTTTTACAATCTGGAACAGGAGCACTGATACATTCATATACGGGAGTACATTAATTCAGAAGAGAAGGTTTAAAATTCGTGTAATAAACATTAAACATTAATTCTTAATTGTTTAAAATGTGTAATGCAGCTATATTACTTATAAAATCCAAATAACTAGGTTACATTTCATCCAGAATATATGGAACAGAATCTATTTATGTAAAAATTTGACTATCTACTTTAAATGTTTATATAAATATGTTTTTATATGTCAGGGTTTACGATATTTGGAAAGACTTTCAACTGATTTGTCAGTTTTTGTTCAATGACCTTAAGAAAATAGAAACAAATTGCTTACTATTTTGATGAAGAAAGATTGTGTGGATATTCCATATGATAAAGTTGAATTTTTTTTGACAGAGGACATATGTAAAGTCGCTTTTACAGATTTTAAAAACATTTGTTTGCATTGTTATCAAGCATTTAAGGAAAGCAAACAAGAGATATAATAATGTGACAATGTGTATTGCCCTAGTTGATCCCAAATGCATTTCATAAAAGCCAATTGAGAGAAAGTGTACTTGACACATGTTTGCACATATACCCAAAATATAGGAGGAGGAAGGGTGGAAGGGAAAGGATCTTATTTGGACAGAATACTCAGGAGAGCTGAGGTATAAAATCCCTGACACAAATACCGACATTTCAGAACACGTAATATAGATTATGATAAAGAAAGTAAACCCTAAACATGGTGAATATTATTACAAGGCCTGTCTACTGGAGCAACCATTGTTTGTATCTAGAAACCTTCCACACACCAAGTCAGCAAAAGAGCCTCAGTGGCTCATGGGGGAATGTTCTGTCGCACAAACCGTTCCATGGCTATACTAACCAGGGTTCGTGCATATCTCCTAAACATTGATTTACTTGACGCTTGGATGCATTATTTATCTTAAAGTTTCTTTCCTGTTTACCTTTCAGTTTTATGCATGCTGTTCTAAAGTTCATGTTAACCTGAAGGCACTTCTATTTTTAATTTCCACAATTTAATTAATGTGACTATACCCGTGTGTGTGTAAGGGATGGCTTAAATGTTAATAACATGTATTGGTCTGCTTGCTCACAAATTACAATTTAATATTCGAATCTCTAGTGGTCAAAGTCAAACGTGGCTTGTGACGTTTTTTTTGACATGAGAGAAGACAGCGTGTGTACGTGGCAGTTTTACATACTTGCTACAGCTTCATCTAGACCTTGTATAGTCCAGAAGAGCATGTGGAGCTGGAAAATGTGTTTTTGTTTGTTGGTTTGTTTCAATTTAGCTCTACAAAAGAGCTACATTTGTATTCAAGCATAATCTATATGAAACACTTTTTTTCAGTTAAACAGTTTATGGATGTAGGCACTATATTATCTGATCACTACAAAATATATCTTATTTTGTGTTTGTTTTTGGTTTGTGAGGGAGCTTAATAACAAAGACAACAATAAATTTCACCCTTTAAATATTTTATTGACTATCGTGTAATCCGTTGTTGCTCAATATATGTCTTATGAACTTGGAACTTTTCAGGTCAGGAGTTATATTTGTGTTGTTATATGCAAGATTTAAGAAAAATATATCTCTGGGATGCCTGGGGGGCTTAGTCGGTTAAGCATCTGCCTTCGGCTCAGGTCATGATCCCAGGGTCCTGGGATCGAGTCCTGCATCGGGCTCCCTGGGAGCCTGCTTCTCCCTCTTGTACTCTCTCTCTCTCTCTCTATGACAAATAAATAAATAAAATCTTTAAACAAAGAAAAATATTTTTCCTATTTTTATTTAAAATAATATATTTATCCATTAAATAAAAAGGTATAAATTTTAGAAAGCATCTAGTTGCAGCCTCTGTATACTTAAAAGTTAAGAACACCATAAATGGATATATGAAAGCTGACATGATAAAAGCAATTCAACTAAAATAAAAAGCTATGTAGCTAATTTACAGTTTTATTTAAAAACTACATAAAACAAGGAAATAAATGGGTAAATGCAAAATTTAACAAAGAAATATGTACAATAGGAGCAGTAAATATAATAAATGATGCTGTAGAAAATGGAATCAGTAATGTGGAGGGAAAAATAGAGATAATTTCCTAAAGTATATAAAGAATAAAGACATGAAAACAGTATCAGAAATAAAAATAGAAAATGGCAATTTGAACAGAAGATAATTGGTGTATATAAAGATCAGAATCAGTAATCCAATCTGTGGTGGAGAAATACTTTCCCGAGCTGATATGGCCCATGATTTCAGATCAATAGATCTTTAGGAGTCTGAATATTTGGCCATATTATCATAGGAAATGAGCGTCTAGACATAGCTTAGGGAATGTATATCCTCCTGTGACATTAAACACACACACACACAGCCAGAACAGGAATATTTTGATTTGCTAATAATTTAAGTTTTTGCAATGATGCTCAGCAGTAAAATTGGCTGTTAGTTGGTTTTCTCCTTTATTCTGTTTTTATCCAATTTTGTCATCATGTCATACATGATCATTATAAAAAAGTGTGTAACTTCCTGTCTTTTTCCAAGTTCTCAAATACTTTCTCTGAGATTGGAATTATCTATCACTGGAAATTTTGTTTGAAATTTCCCATAAAATACCATGGGGCTTATACCTTTCCTGAGGGCAAATCTTTAACAACTATTTTTATTTTTCTAAGGTTATTGTTCTAGCCAGATTTCTTATTTTTTCCAGGGTCATTTTTGGCAATCTATAGTTTTCTTCAAAATTGTTTCAGTTTAAAAATTTTCTGATATAAAGTTATATACAGGGTTTTCTGGAAATGTTATTTTAATCTCCTCTGGACCTGCAGTCCTGACCTCTTTTTCTCATTCCACGTATTTTTCCCCTTTGTGCTTCCTCTCTGCAGTTAGCTCTTGATCAAATTTGCCAAAGACCTGTCTATCTTATTGATCTTTTCAAATAACCAGGTTTTCTCTTTATTGGTCAGTTCTGCTGTTTTTATTTGCTTGTTTGCCATTTCATTAATTTCTAGTTTTAGAATTTATTCCTTTTCTTCCACTGTTTGGAAATGTATTTCATTGTTCTTTCACTATCTTTTTGAATTGAGAGTTTAGTTTATTTCTTTATACTCTTCTTGTTTCTAATAACTATATTTAAAGCTATGTTTTCCTCTGTCACTTTGATCCTTTAGTTTCATATATAGTATCTCCTCCCACGGAATGTAGAGAAAGTAAAGCATAGTGATTCCATGCTTGGACTCTAGAGCTAAACTGCTTGATTTCACATCCTAGCTCTGCTACACGTTACGTATATGAAAATTGGTACATTATTTAAACTCCCTGTGTCTCTAAGTGGAATTAATAGTACTAATCTCAGAGGGTTTGGGGGGGGTTAAATATTTGAGTGTAGCTGACACATTTAGAATAGCATCTATATACTGTCAGCACACAGTAAATAGTAGGTATTATTTCTAATGTTGACATGGTCACATAGATCTAAATAGTTAATGATCTGTATTTTGCCTATAAACCCAGTTACTTAGAAGTATAAATCAGATTTTTAATTTTTTTCATAATTGAGGGATATTTTGTCAGTTTCTTAAATTAGTGTTTTATGATCACTGAGTTTGACTTGTATATTATCAACTTTTTGAATGTTTCTGAGTCTCCTCTTAAACATAGCCAGTTTTGGTGAATACTGTATCATACCAGTTTAAAAAGAACTTTTACATTTGTTTGTTTTGTTTTGAGGATCTGCTGAGGCAAACAACGCATCACTTAATACCTAGCACACATCGTGTGAAAGTAGAATGTAGGAGGTTTTAGAAAAAGTGTGGTCTAATCACTCCACAGTCCCTTACCAGCTCGCGGCATCATTCATGGTAGTAATTTCCTATTCGTGTCCTGGCTGAGGTTTATCTCTTCAATTTTATTTGTTGTCTAACTTTCAGAAACTAGTCATAACTTCTGGTCCAGTGAGAGAGCCTATGTCGGGTAAATTTGTTTTCTTGTTGTTTAAGTGTTACATTATTTCTAGAAATTTGATACAGGAGGATAAGAATGAAGTATGCCTTCAGCTCACTATCTTGAGATGGAAGTTACAATATGTATCACTGAAATGCAACACATTTAAATAGAAATTTAACTGAAAAATAAAAAGGTCAAAGATTTCTTAGGTATGCTAGCTGAAAAAAAGAAAAAAAGGTTTACATATTTTAACTGTTGTAAAAGATAGGGTCCAAATTAAAAAGTACCAAACACATAAGAGAAAAATGTTCCAAATATGAGGAGAAGGTGACAGAAATGCTTATATTGATAGACTTCTCAGGGCCTAGGAGATCCAGTTGGTTAAAAAATAGAATACAAAGTATTTTAGATAATGACTTATAAAAGAGCTTTCATGTATATTTATTAAACTGATTTATTTATAAAATTAATATGTTTGCAAGCCTCCATTGCCTAATTATAAAAGTTGATCATATATATTGCCACAGAAAGTTAATGCATTTAAAAAAGCAAAACTTGCACAGCTGACAATATTGGACCAGACTAAAAAATAAAACTTATTCATAATAAATATTCAGTACCAGCCACTGAAGACAAATTTTACTTCTCTCCTCAAATGCCAACTGATATCAGTTTTTGAAGTATGAAATAAATAATTTACTATATTACTATTATATTATTTTTACTCGACGGCATGTAATTTTTCAAATCAATCTGGTAAACATTTTTGTTCTTTTATCTTTCTATTTATTTATCTATTTATTTATTTATTTATAATTAAGTAGTGTCTAATTTGCCAAAGTGTGATCAATGATCACTTTACCTGTTACCTCAGGAAGTGAAGGTGGAAACCCTTACTCTAGGATTTTATATTGAGTCCAGTAACATTTTTGTTTTCCCCGTAGTTAAGCACCCAGCACAGTAGTCCAGTTTATCCACACTCTGTCTTCCTGTTCTGGATATCAGAAATCACAATCACTAGTGGGTTGGATTTTTTGTTTTGTTTTGTTTTTAAAGAGAGATGGGCGAGGGACAGAGGGAGAGGGAGAAAATTTTAAGCAGGCTCCATACCCAGCACGGAGCCCCATTGGGGCTCGATCTCATGACCCTGAGATCATGACCTGAGCCAAGATGAAGAGTCAGATGCTTAACTGCCTGAGCCACATAGGCGCTCCTGCTGGTGGGTTTTTAAATCCTATTTACCAGCTCCTCTTTAGAGCATGCTTGCTTCATCGCTATTAACTGTTACCGGTTACACGTACTGTTTTAAAGAATCCACTTACATATGCATTTGTGGACATTTTAGCAGGTAATTGATATTTCCCCTTACTCTGTCATAACCCAGAGTGACCGATTTACTATTTGACCAGGAAAGATGCAGCTCTGCAAGTGCAGCAGTTAAACACAGACTCTAGAGTAAGGATGAGCAACTCAGTGTGAATGCTCGTTCCCTAACTGCTTGGGAGAGTTACCTAAACGTATGAAGATCCAGAATTCATGCATAAATTGCAAAGAACACCAGTATCTTCCTGGTATTTTGTCCATAGATTGTACAAGCTAATGCATGCAAAATCCCTAGCATATGAGTGACTAGGATATAATAAAATTTAATAAAAATTAGCTAATATCACTGTTAGTTACATTTAGCACTCAGGAGGAACATCAGATTCAAATATTTTCTAAGTGATAATATACTCAGAGACTCTTATGTATAGATGGAATGCATAAATCAATTTACCTTTTACTGTGATTCATGTTTTATTTTTTAGTATGGTGAGTAAAATATAGAGTTGTGGTTTTTAAAGCAGAGTTGCTACTTATAATTGGATCCTCATAGTCAGAATACATTCTCTGATTTTTGCTTCTTTCTTTTTTGAACATTTCTAATCAGAACATTTCCTAACTCCTCTTCTTAGTTGAGGCTCCATTTCTGAAAAAGAAGCAGCAAAAGAAAGTTTTCATAGTACCATTCCCCTTTTCAAATATATATGTATATGATAAACTTCCATGAGTGTGTTTGTGTGTGGAGGTGTATGTTTACATGTGTGTGTAAAAATACTGAGTTAGACTTTTAGACTCCTTACTTAGGTGTGAGGTGTGCTCCGTGGATTAAAGTACCTAGAAATGTTAACAGGACCTCTCCATACTAAGCAAGTATTTTAAAATGGAATTGTCAGTTTATTTTTAACAACTAAATCATCTGTTCACACAAGTAACAGTTTTGTTGATTTGTTTTATAGAAATAATCCATTTCATTCAAAAATTGACTGATTTGTAAATACTTTGGTATCACGCAGACTCATTCTCTGTGTAAAAGTTGATGCTGACTGTAAATGGTCAATGTTTTACATAAAAATAAGCAACATCTCTATTTTTCAGTAGTAAAATCGGTTCTGATTCATGTCCATTGCATTTGCTAATGCTCTAATTGTTACATTGGTAAGACATTTTTATCCATTGTTTTTCACAGGTGCAACCATTTGTTGGCTTTTCAAGGCATATATTTAACTAAAAATAAAAATGGTATTATAATATTCATTACATACTTTTAAAATATAAGATTAAAGGTAATAATGTACAAATGATGTAAAAAGACAAAATACCAAACTCTTCTTAGGAAATAATATGGGATAATTTTTTGCACAGTTAACCAAAATGAGTTCACAGAAACATATTTGATTTGGGTATTACCAGTCAGGTTCAATTAGAGAAGAAGAACCACTGGGAGATAATAAATGGCCATTCATTCTGTGCCTGGTGCTCAAGTTTGAAGTCTACAAGGTAAGGAGTTAGGAAAAGAAAATGGAAAGTGGGGACAATGAGGAAAGTGGGGACAAACTAGAACCTGGAACCTTGTGACCGGGACTACACAAGACTAACTGAAAACCTCTTCTGTCTCTGACCCGCTTTGAAGTCTGCAGCTTTGAAGGCATTGAAGACAGGCTGTTCTGCGGGAGAAGCTAGCGCCCTTCATCTCAGATAAACCTACCCCCAGATGGGGAATGGGAGAAGATGAAAAGAGAAAGTCTGGCCAGCTTGATAGGCCTGGTGTTTTCGTTTTCTAGAACTGCTTTAACAAAGGACCACAAACTAGGTGGCTTAAAACAACAGACATTTATGGTCTCACAGTTCTGGAGGCTGAGAGTTCAAAATCAAGGTGTCCGCAGGGACGTGCTCTTTCGAGAGGCTCTAGGAGAGTCATCTTTTCTTGTTTCTTCTAGCTTCCCTGGTGTTCCCTGGCTTGAAGCTGTATCACTTCCATTTGTGCCTCTGTTTTCACATCTTTCTGTTCTCAGGTCTTATAAGGACATCACTATTATTGAATAGAACCCACTCCAAGCCAGTATGTCCTGATCAAATTTGATTTTATCTGCAAAGGCCCTATTTCCAAATAGGTCAATTCACAGATCTCTGTCTGGGGGACATAATTCTATCTGCATACCTGGCTTCTTCTTGACACTGAACAGGTAAGATAGCAAATAAACCAATAGCAATAGGTGAGTTACAACAGTGCCTCTATCCTCTTGAGTATAAAGGGATAGGACTGATTCTCCATTTTTTTCCCATCCAAATCTTGTGTAAAATGTAAAAGTTGGAATAGGCCAATTCCAACTCAGAATTGTGTACACTTTTCCCACTGATCTGCAGTCTCACCTCTGTCATCTATCAATGGCATATATATATGAATGGAACTGCAAATTGACAGAATGGCTTTTCATTTTAATTGCTTAGAAGCTATTTTCTCTTCCTCTGTCAAGCTCTGAAAAGCTCCTTGATAATTCCTAGTGGTAGTGGTTTTGAATCCTTTACTCTGAAGGTTTATCTTTTAGGAATCTCAGCTTAATATGGAGTGTGTCCTTTTGGACACACTTTAGAAGACCCAAGACATTGACTTCTGTTCTCTCTGACACTCAGGGCCATTAAAACAGAATTTTTGCCTATCCATTGATTGTTAAATACCTTTAGGGCAAAAGTGACTTCAGGATTCTACTTACTTCTCCTTGTTCCTAGTTTCCTTGATTGGATTTATTGTCTTGCTAGATCTTTTATGGTTAAAATAATTTTAAAATGGCTATATCTAACTATTTTGATATTTTCAGCAGAACGACTCCTTCCAATAATATAGCCCACCATTTTCCTAGAAATAGAAGTCCCAATCTTTTTTTTTAATACTAGACAGCATGATTTTAGTGTTTATATGAATATATACATATAAAAAATTCTAATGATGTTGCAATAAAGAAGAAAAGGATCAGCCCAACATCCCATTAAAATGAGTAAAGGATCTGAGTGGGAAATTCAGTTAAGAAATCACAAAAGTCTCATAAACATATAAAAGGAAAAGCATAGACAATTAGCAAGCATAGCGAGCCTCATTTCTACTTAAAGTAGGACACGTAAGAGAAACAGAGAGAGACACTCTGTTCAATGATGTCTTCCTGAGAGGATATTTAAGCTGCTTTTTAGCACTTTTATTCTAGGAACACCATACTTAACTCCTAAATTAATGATTTAAGTGCCACATGTTTAAAACATTACATTCTTACTTTCCTGTTCTTCCATGTGTCTTTTTCTCTGAGAATCTTGCTCATATAGCAGTCAGAACTGTGTTCTTCGGGCCATTTCACAACCACCTCATTTTGCATCTGCATTTCCAGAAGTAAGATGTTAAAGCACAATCCGTATACACAAGTATTTTTAAATGATCATCAGTAACTTGTTTCTAGAAAATAATCTATTTAACCTAACATCTTGTATATCCAGTAATGGAAAAATTACAAAATAGCCAGGGGAAGATTTTAATTTCTCTTCCTGGAAAATATAGAAAGGGATTAAACTGATTTATGAACTAAATTAATATATTTGGGTGCAGTTCAAGGCCAATTGTTATACTGACTTTCATATAACAATTTAAGATGCTAGCAAATGATTTTTAAGGCTTTTCTCAATTTCCTTTTTCAAAACAAAATCAAATGCAAAAGGGAGATACATAATTCAAATATCACATAATTTAAACAATAGCCTACACAAATCTTGTTACCTGGGGCTGCCACATTTTGGGGTCTACCATTAGGCTCATTATTCATATGTCATTAATGCTAATCCCATTTCAAAGAGGATGAAGGAAAGTTCCAGTAAAGGAATGGTGACTTTCTTAACTTTAAAATTCTTTTACTTCATTTTTTAAAATGACTTTGATTTTATGCTTTTTGTCCACTAGCACATTTGCAATTAAGAGAAAAATCAATATTACTTTTTATTCTAATCACTTACAGGAGAAAATGTTTTTCTCTTTGGGTCTTTCTCCATTTGTAAAATAGAGAGTTTCTATTAGATCTCTAAAATTTTTAGACTTAAAATATGAAGACACCAAAATATAATGATTTAAATGAAGAAAAATTAATATTCAGTTGTTTACTACTTCTATCCCATGTATTCTTAACAGCTATTAATAATCACCACATTAGGGCACCTGGGTGGCTCAGTTGGTTAAGCGACTGCCTTCGGCTCAGGTCATGATCCTGGAGTCCCTGGATCGAGTCCCGCATCGGGCTCCCTGCTCGGCAGGGAGTCTGCTTCTCCCTCTCACCCTCCTCCCTCTCATGCTCTCTGTATCTCATTCTCTCTGTCTCAAATAAATAAATAAAATCTTTAAAAAAATAAAAAAATAATCACCACATTAAAGGTATCTTCTGCCACCCACCAATTATATTCAATCCCCCTAGCTTTCAGACACACTAATTAAATTCCTTGGGTAAAAAATACTCCAGTGAATCATGTTAGTGACAAGTTGGATGCTTGTTTAACCACTTTTATACCTTCAACTTGGAATTCCATAATATAAAGGCAGTGATATATCAAAAAGTTGATTTGGCCAATCAGCTTTTTCTGATATTTAATTTCTGGAAATGTCTTAGAAAGCAACAAAATAAATTGTGGGATTATTTTTGTTGTTCCTGTGTTTAGGAATTTCTATTGATGGTGAAATTATGTTTTTAGCTAATTGAATTAAAACTGTTTAATACCATGAAAAAATGTGAGTGTACAGGTCAAAAAGTTGTCATAATTTTTCTCGAGCAATTATCTTCACCAAAGAACAGTTATGGATTAAATTATGTCAGCAGTACATCTTCTGAGTGCAAAAAAATATAAATATACTTTAAAGTATGCATTCTAACAATAGACATTCTGCTACAACCCTATCACTCTGCAGGGCAGAAAAATAATCTAAAAAGAGAGGGCTCATGAAAAAGGAGACATCTATTCTGGGTAACAGTAACACTAGAAAAAAAAAAGGCTGAATATCAGGTTTAAAAAAATCACAGCCTAAAGGCAGCAACCAAGGTGTAAGTAAAGACAGTGTTAGAATATGTGAGTAGCCAGGCAATTAACAATGGCGATGAAAGCAACACGGTTTTTTTTTTTTAGATAATTCAAATTTGAAAAGGCTATGTGGAAGAGCTGATAAAAAGGTTTCATTGTAGCTTCAGAGTTAAGAGTTTAAAGGTTCATCAGTGAGGAATGGAAAATAGAATCAGGAATACTGAACTTTTTTAAAGATGCAACTGGTTTGGAGTGCAATCACAATATGCATGGCCAAAAAAAAGAAGTTCAAAGAGAAGCTCTAATAAGGCTTGGTCCCTGAGGGGTGAATGTGTTCTACATAAAAGATACAGTCATTTCTACCCCATTTTTTTTTAAACCCAGTCTCTTTCCCTTAGGTTGTAGGAGAAGTAATATTTTATCACTATGAATAAGTATTAAAAACATCCTTCCATATTCCAGAGATAGTCCACACAACTATGCTCATTGATCTGGTTACCAAAAAATACATCTGTATGACATAACCGTAATTCAGCAGCAAACACAAGGAGAGGGCAGAACCTGGGGAGGTACAGGTACGGGGCAAGGGCACAGGAAAGGAAGGACTCAACACATGCAGCGTAGTTTGATCTTTGCCTCCACTGTAAGTCCCAGGTCTATGGAGAAAAATCATAAGTTTATTCCCAGGGCTTACAAATATGGAACAGACAGTGAAGGAGTGTGACTTCCAAGGGTATAATACCCAACACACTTTGCCATGCTTATGTAAGGAGAAGCAGAAGTAAGGAATAAAACTCCATCATATCATAAAGGCTAACGAGACATGGTAGACAAAAAACATTGCCGTTCTACCACTGTTAATGAGTAATTTCGAGAAATGTTATGTAAACATGTTTGATTTGGGCTAGGAGGGCTGGGGAGTTTTGCAGCTATCAGCCACTCTTCTTTGACAATCCTTTCCCCCTTTTATGGCCTCAGATTTAAGTTTAAAATGTTACAAGTAGGGACGCCTGGGTGGCTCAGTTGGTTAAGCATCTGCCTTTGGCTCAGGTCACGATCCCAGGGTACTGGGTTGGAGTCCTGCATGTGGCTCTTTGCTCAGCAGGGAGCCTGCTTCTCCCTCTGCCTGCCACTCCCCCTGCTTGTGCTCTCTCTCTCTCTGACAAATAAATCAGTAAAATCTAAAAAAAAAAAAAAAAAAAAAGGTTACCAGTATTAGAATGCCTTTAGTTACAAAAATAGAAAGCCTCAATTAAAAATGAGTTAACTAAAAGGAAGTGCATTACCACACTGAAAAATAAGCCCAGAAGTTTGGCAGATTCCAGGCACAATATGTCAGGGCTCTGGTGCTGCTCTTCTGTAATTCTCATTGCTCTGCTCTCCCACATATTGACTAATTCTCAAGCTGAGAGCTAGCACCTGCATGAGGACAAAAGTTGCATTCAGACTCCTAAGCATAGATCGTCTTTCTAAGTCTATGACTCTTTCTTAGAAGTTGGGAATTTTTTTTTTTTTTTTACAAAAGCCAGTCAGAACACTCCTCTTCACATCTGATTTTCAAATTTAAGCCAATCCTTAAAACCAATTCCTACTAAGAAGAGTGGATTAGATTGATTGTTTCAAATAGAGTAGATGTTGGAGAATTAATCCCAGTGACCACTACTACACATACAAGGATTTGATCTTAACTCTAAAAGAAAGCGAACATTTACTTTTGAAGATAAATCAACACCATAGCTACACAGGTAACTGGTTGACTTGAATTCAGTTTACCAAAATATCAAGTCCGAGATGGCAGATTTTGTTGGTTGGTGACCAAAAACCACTGCATGACCCTTTTCTGAAACAATTTTTATCTATGGCATGCTGTTCCATCAATTTAGAACACTCTTCCACCCACTCTTTGTAATTCCTAATTCTTATAGTCTGGGTATAGGCTTAAATGATATCCTCCTCAGAGGAGATCCACATGTGTAGGTCTCCCTCCTGCCTCAGTATTCCAGCAAAGCATCTTTTTTATTTCCTTCATAACACTTACCATACTTTTTAAATTATATATTTATTTGATTACCTTTTTAGTATTTATTTTCCCAACTAGGCGCCAGTTTCCATGGGAGCAGAAATGAGGTCCGTTTTGCTAACTGCCATGGAATAATTCATACCACTGTGTGTAACATGTAAGTAGGCACTAACGAAACATGTGTTGAAAGAAAAGATTAAATAAATATATTTACATATACATACATACATAAATATATATGTAGAAATATGAAGAGTCCGTAACATAAACCTTCCCATAATAGAGACTTAACATATTATAAAAAGACACCTTAAATAAATAAAGTCCATTAAGATGGTCTTTAATGGTACTGGGATAATTATCATTTCAGGGAAAAATCTTATTTCATACAAAAATAACAACATATTTCATGTGGGGATTCAATAACTAACCCTTAAAAATAACTATAAAAAATAAGGACTAGAAGAAAATAAACTACAGTCTTTTATTCATCTTTAAGAGGGCAAATAAAATCTTTCTAAGCAAGTCATGCAACCCACAAGTTATCAAATACTAGATTGGTTGACTTGATTACATAAAAGCCTGTCTTTTTTATAGTGAAAAACATAATAAAAAATGTGAGACTATATTTCTGGTATTTATTATTCTAGGTTATCCAAGATCTGATTTTCAAGAATCAGGAAAGGCTGATGTTTTCCCCTACTTCCAAGCAAACAAGTGGGTCCACATGTTTCATAGAAAGTGGTAGGAGACATAGGATTCTTGGATCAGAGATGTAAAACAGTTGATTGCAAGTAGCAATGGCAATAGCCAGATGATCAGAAACTTCACTCCAATTCTCCAAGTCCCAAATCTCAGGCAATATGAAGAAGGCCATAGGTACCTGAACATGCAGTGGAGTACATTACAGGAAAGGAACTCTAAGATTAGTGAAGACAGATTGTTATAAGGGGCAGTAAATATACTTGCCCTTTGCTCCAAATGGAGACACTATCTTTTTCCTCCTGTAAGCAAAGCTACCCTTTGCTATGAAGAAAGTTTCTCTCTCTCTCTTCCAAGGCTGCTGACTCTACAAATGTCCTTGAAGTAGTAGTCCAAAGCACAGGGCAATCAATGCCTCACCCACAAAACAAAGGAATGCAAGAGACCTTTGGAGAATGATCTCCAGTTCTTACCCACTCTAAACCGATCTTTCCACTAAACTTTCTTCCTTTGTTCTTACAAATCAGATTTTTGCTCACAGAATTCCCCTGAAACTGCCCTTGTTAAGATCACCAGTGATTAAGATGATGGCGTAATTTTTTGAAATGATGACACTTAAGAATAAAAGAAACATTATTATAAATTAACCAAGACAACAGGTACAAATTGGAACTGGGAGTGCTACAGGCACATGAGGATGGATAGTCACCCTGCCAAAATTTTTCACAGGTTATATCCAAAGGTCAACTTATTTCTTTTATCTTACTTAACAGATTAGCAGTATTTGATCACCATAGAGCATATAGTTTCATGTCTTATTTTTCTGGACACCATATTCTAGTTTGTTACTGATTGTTCGTCTCTGTATACTTTACTCTTATCAACAACATTACTATAGAAGTCCAGGCTTCAGTCACTAACCCAATTTCCTTTCTTATTTTTTCTCTTTTCTTTTGTGATCTCACCCAGTCTCATGGTTTAAATACTATCTATATGTCATTGATGAATAAATTTGTATTCTCAGTGCAGATCTTTCGTCTGAATTTCAGACTACTCTATCCAACTTCTTACTCAATATCTCCACTTGGAGTCTAATAGACTTATCAAACCATGAATTACTTGACTATAAATTCAACCAATGGTTAAAAGCTTGACACAGGAAATCCAATATGTCAAGACAGTTGCAATCTCAGACTGGTATGTTAGCTATCATTCAAGCTTTGGGAAACTGCAAATCTGATGACTGACTCTTCTATCTCTGCCTTTAAGTCACTAACAAAAAATGTTAAGCTATATAGGACTACAAATGAGCAAAAAGAGAATGGGATTTAGAGTTACAAAAGGAGCTTCAAATCCTAGCTCCCCTTCCTACTTCCTAGCTGTGGGACATTACTACATAGCTCAGAGAGTTGTTTTGATGTGTGCATTACATTACACTGGGAGTAGCAGAAAGCTTGACAAAAAATGACTTAAATAAGATTATATTTTTTATGGAACAAAAATTCTGGAGATAGAGTTTAAGGCTGGTGGAACTGCCCAAAACATCATCTACAATTCAAGCCTAGCTTCTCTTTCCACTCTACCTTCCATAATGTGTCATTTCATCAAAGATGACTGCTCCTCTTCCTGGTGTAGACTGTTGTCCTAGATGGGAAGAATGAGTAAGGGGACAGCTAAGGACAAAAACCAAAATTTGGTCTTCCCAGGGATTTGCCTTTGTTATTTCTAAAGTTAAACTTCTGAAAGGGAAACTTCCTCAAAAGACTCTCATCACCACATTGACCAGAACTATGCACACAACCATGACTGGATGCAACAGAGCCTGCCGATTCTGGAATTTTAGATGGAAACAGTAGAATCTTGAACAAAATTGTTGGAATTATTTTAGTAAAAAAAAAAAAAAAGATAAATTGGTTTTCAACTAGCATGCCTGTCAAGAGGATTAATTGACATAACACAAGCAAATGCACCCAGCATAGTTCTTGACATACAGTATGTAGGTCAGTAGACATAGGTCTTATTGCTGATCAAGATTCTTTGAATACAGTTCTTCTGCTATTTTTAAATCTATCCCAGTGCTATCTTATCTAATCTGTATTTCACTATTTTATTAACAAGAATATCATAGGAGATTTGGATCCAAAACTTTGTTCAAATCCAGTCTTTCTAGAGAGGAAATTCTACGTGGAAGGAGCTAATTGCCTGACACAAAGGATAGCGGACGGTACTAAAAATGTCAGGGTGAATGACAGGGCATCAACAGAAAGCTAAAGGGGGCTCTGGGAGGTACCAACCATTAACATGATCTAAGAGGTGACAGTAAATGAGTCAAGAGTTTTAGTTTCTTCCTCTCTCTACTTTGTGCTAATTCTATCCATCTACAGTTCTTCTGTTTTCCACATGCTCCCTAGGAGATTGAGAGGTCTGACCAAATTTAATAAAAGCTTTTAAGTGTAGTGAGCCCCTTGCAGTTAGATGATTTAAAAATGCAACACATTTTCATTGTGGGAAGCACTCGCTCTTTCTTCCAACTTTCAACTGAGAGTTTGATAAAGTTCCTCAGCTTCAACTTGTAGTTTTTGTGCTTGTTATCTTTCAGCACAGCTTGGTCAATCACAAAGGCTCTCATTCCCTGCACAAAATTATACAACCATGGCAACTGCCCTTTGAAAAGGAAATATTGCCATAGGGGGAGGCAGCCAACTCACCCAGGCTCAACTAGTCCAGAAGTGCTAAGCAGCTGCAAAGAACATCGGAAGGGAGATGGCTGGAGCTTAGGGCATTTTGAGAAATTAATTTGAGAGGCTTTCACTGTCTTCATGAACCCCTCTAGTTGAATACCACTTTTCATAGCATGGAGCTCCTGCCTGTGGAATTCACTATGGCAGGGGGTCAGCATATCCAATATATGACTGCATTTCAAAACAAGCTATGTGCTAGAGACAAAATAGCACCACCACCTGTTTGCCAAGATAGGGGAACCGCATCATGAGCTATGGGGTTAAAACATAATCTCAGCAGGTGCCAAGTGAAGTTGTTTTTTCCTTAATCTATGGCGTGTTACAGTGGAAACACCACTGAAAGACTTTACTTCACCCTGAAATATGAGGTTTGAATTAATTCTGTATGCATACATTGAATATAATACATCGATATTTACTCACTCAAAATGGAAAAAAGTTTCAATAGAAAAATAATTTTGACATTTTTAATTTCTTAAGGAGTTTCTGCCAATTCTTTTTTTCATGAAAGCTTAATGTATAGGCCAAAGTTTGTTTCTTTCTATTCCTTTTACCATATGTAAAACTCATCTCATTAATTTTAGCACTTGAGAAACATTATTAGGTATTTAACTCATTTTATGTAAGACTTGTCCTAAGAAGTTGTATATAAAATAGTTGTAAAGGAAATTATGGGTTAAAGAAATAATGTTTTGAATTTTCTTATAAAGCAAAGACTCCCTGATTTACATTTTTGTTGATAGACTCAGACTTTCATTATATGTGCGTATATATGTATACATCTACACAAACATATTTGTATATGTGTTTATTTTAGATATTTCATATATTTAATATATACACATGTTTATGCTTATTTATATGCTATGAAGAATTTACACATATATGAGTCATGAGAAGTATATGTGTGTATATATTAAATGGAGGCACTGTAATACAATTCTGTGACAGGCTTTAATTTTTACAGGCTTTTAATTTGTTTTGAAATTTTTCTTTTTTGCTAAATTAGCTTTAGAAAACATTGACAAGAGTTGTTAAAAGTTAGTTTACATCAAAGTTTTACTACTAAAACATTTATAGAAGTCTATAATTTGTATGTACTTACCCAAATTTGTTCTCACTTGTGCATTCACGGCATTATATAAATGTACTGGAGGGTGATAATGATGATCCGAAGACCCTGGATCCAGAATGGTCAAAAATGTAGACATATTTATGCTTATTTTTATTGACAAGGTGGAATGATTAATTTTTGAACAATTTGTTACAGACACTAAGTTAGTTGCTTTATGTACATTGTCTGCTTTAATTTAATGTTAGTATTTTAATTTGGTATACTTCTCACAGCATCCTTTTTGCATAGGCCTTTATCCATTTTAAAGATGAGGAAACCCACATTTGAAGAAGAAAATTAGCCTGCCAAAGCAAATCCTAAAAGGGGAATCAAAGCTAAAGCTTAGATTTATGACTTCAGGTTCATTTTTTTTTTAAGGGTAAAACATATTAGTGTTGCTCAGAAGTATGATAAAATCAAGGCTGTATTAATATAAATAGAACATTACATCATCTTTGTGATAGATTAAACCAGAGATTACAAATACTATCATTGGGAGGTAATATCTGAAATTTGTTTAATTCTGAAAAAGCAATTTAAGAAATGTATCAAAATTGGGGGGCACCTGGGTGGCTTACTCGGTTAAGCATCTGCCTTCCGCTCAGGTCCTGATCCCGGGGTCCTGGGACCCATCTCTCCATTGGGCTCCCTGCTCAGTGGGAAGTCTGTTTCTGCCTCTCCCTTTGACCCTCCCCCTGCTTGTCTCTCTTTCTCTCTCTCTCTCTCATATATCAATAAATAAAATCTTTTTTTTTAATTATTTAATCTCTTTTTTTTATTACTTGACCTACTGTTAAGACAATCTATAACAAAAAGAATAGAGTATATTAGCACACACAGTATAATTAGACTAGTAACCAGGAAACGATACAAAATGGTCCTTTGGCCATCTATACTTTCTAGAGCAGTAGATCTCTTAAATTCACTTACCACGCCCAGAAATGACTTCCAAAGCCCTGAATATCAACTAAGACAAATTATGCCAATTATGATTTCTCACATATACTCAGATTGCACAAAGAAAAAGCTTTAAATGTGATAATTTTTAAATTGAGACTTAAAATTCCTTAGATTAAAAACTACAAAAGGGAGTAAACAGCAAGCCAAATGACTTAAGAGCAAAACTCATTTAGAAAGCGTTATATGTATCTAAATATACATGAACGTGATTATATACATATATGAAAACTGTGCAAATTTGTGGCATTCTAAATAATTCATTTAAGTACAGTTTTGGCATTTAAACAAAGATCAAATCAAGCTTTAAGCTAATAAGAACATAACTTTTATTTTTAATTTTTTAAATAGAAAAAGGTAGCTAAACACAAAATACAGATCAGAAAACCCTCATTTAATATAGATTATTTTGAAAAATAAAAAAAAAATTTGTAATAAGGTGGCTATCTCACACTA